>NW_007255906.1:218750-232083 GCF_000164805.1 Carlito syrichta | reverse complement strand
GATCAGGCTGCCCCCGTGCCTGATGCCCCCTCCGTTCCGGAGACCCACGCCGGGAACCGGGACTGCAGCCCCCGGGGAGACCGAGCGCCGCTGGAGACGGGGGCCTCACTCAGCGCCTTTGCGACGTCAGTCTCCTGGTCGGGCACCCAGGAAAGGTGGTGACGTTTCCATCTTCCCCTCGTTTCATTCTTACTGAAGCTGGGAAAGGAGACTGAGTTCTGGCCCCGGTGGAGCTCACAGTCTAGTGGCAGGTATGGACAGGAAGCAGAGATGTGCCCGCAACTGCAACATCGCACCTGTGCTAAGTTCGGGGCGGGATCGGCGCCCGGTGCCTTTCGAACCTGCGTGGAAGGGAGATCCGGCCTGCCCAGAGCAGGACGCCTTCCTGCTTACCCACTCTCCAGTCTGGAGCTGAACTAGGTGTTTGTCTAGTCTTACATTCTTGGGTGTGATGCAAACAGAGGTAAGAGTTTGGGGGAGCCGGGCTCGGTGGCTCAGCCTGTAGCGCCTTTGGGAGGCTGAGGTGAGTGGATGGCCTGAGCCCGCGGGTTCGAGACCCGCCTGGGCAGCGAGACCTCATCTCTGCCATAAATCAAAAAATCAGCCGGGCATGGTAGCACATACCTGTAATTCCGGCTACTCGGAAAGCTGAGGAGGAAGGATCGCCGGAGCCCAGCAGATCGAGGCTGCGGTGGCTGGGAGCAGCCACTGCACTCCAGTCTGGGTGACAGAGTGAGACTCCAACTCAAAAAAATAAAATAAAATAAGATCTTTAATAATCTTGAGGTACCTCCATTCTAACAGGGAGCTAGAGAGATCTGTATTCAGGATTTCATATTCAGTGCTGTGAAAGATTTTATAGCAGATGATTAATATGCTAAGATCTATTAATTACATAAATCTGAGATCTGAGCAGAGGATGAGTAGTGAGTGATGGCAGTAAGGGCTCCCAGTCTGCAGCAATAGCTGATGAGAGATGTGATAAAAACCTGAACTAACACACTAGAAATAGGATGGATTCAAGAGACGCTTTGGAAATAAAGCCCAAAGGGATCATGACCATTCCAAAGCAGAATATAGAAGACAGGGGCATTTAAAATGATTCAGGCTTCTTGATTGAGCATTGGCTTAATAGTAATGTCACTTAGAAAATAGGAGCCGGTCAGGCACAGTGGCTCACACCTATAATTCTAGCACTTTGGGAGGCCAAGGTGAGAGGATTGCCTGAGCCCATGGGTTCAAGACCAACCTGGGCAACTTGGCAAGACCTCATCTCTACAATAAATAAAAAAATTAGCTGGGCATTGTGACACATGCTTGTAGTTCCAGCTACTTGGACAGCTGAGGTGGAAAGATCGCCTGAGCCCAGCAGGTCGAGGCTGTGGTGGTCGTGAGCATGCCACTGCACTATAGCCTGGGTGACAGAGTGAGACTCCAACTAAAAAAAAAAAAAAAAAAAAGGAAATAGGAGCCATGAGAGGAAAAAAAGAAAATTTGGAGATTAAGATGCCCCTGGGACCTCCAAAGAGAGATCCTTTGAATAGCTAGAAATTCAGGTCTGGGGCCTATGGATTGGAATTTGGACTAGAGAGAGAGAGAAAGCTGGAAATTTTAGCAAATGCTGGTTGTTGAAGTCATGAAAGTAGAAGAGATCAACTGGAGACAGGATGTGAAAAGATGAGATAGAAAGTGTCTGATACATACTCAGAGAAGTTAGAGGAGATGCAAGAATGAGCAGGCACTCAAGGTCAGGGTGCTGGGCAGTAATTAATGCTGCAGTAAGACCATCTTGCAATTATGTATTGAATTCAGTGTTTGGGATAATATTGAAATGGCCTAATGTGGTCCCTGGTAGAAAGACAATAAATAATGATCAAAATTAATTGAATGGGAGCAAGGAAAGGTCAGTGCAGATAAACTTTCAATCAGTTTGGAATGACAGGAATAAGAAATAACAGTTCATTGTTTGAAAATGAGATAGGGTTTTTTAAAAATAAAGCTCTTTTGAACATTTTTGTGAAAAGGGAGGGAAAAGCCAGAATAGAGAGAGACAAAGCAGTGTCTATTGTATGCTAGCATATAGACTAGCTTCTTTACATGTTTTGTCTGTTTGGTTTTTGGTTTTGTTTTGTTTTGAGACAGGGTCTCCCTCTGTTGCACAGACTGAAGTGCAATGTTGTGATCATAGTTCACTGCAGCCTCAAACTCCTGGATTCAAGTGATCCTACTGCCTCAGCCTCCCAAGTAGTTGGAATTACAGGTGTGGGTCACTATGCCCAGCTAGTTATTTTGTTCATGTGTTTGTTTGTTTGTAGAGATGAGATCTCACTCTGTTGCCCAGGCTGGTATGAAACTCCTGGCTTCAAGTGGTCCTCCCTACTTGGCTTTCCAAAGTGCTGGGATTACAGGCATGAGCCACCTGCCTGGACTCCCTTTGCATGTTTTGTGTTTAATTTTCACATCACCTTGTAAGCAGGGGTTGTCTATCCACCAGACATGAGGCTCAGCACAGTTAACTACCTTTCCCAGAGGAATCAAGATTTGTTTGACTAAAAAGACCAAACTCTTTCCACCACAATTGACTGTTTCTAGACTTTTACCAATCTCTCATCCATTACAAGAGGAAGGGGACAATTTGTTAGACTAACTATAAAAGGGGATGGGAAGGTTAGTGAGGCCGAGGTCACTGTGAAATGACTATGCCGGAGCAGTAGGAACTCTGTTCCCATGAGAGGAGGCAGGATATAGAGAAGAACCTGCACACGGTAAGGTCTGGAGATGGAAACTCAGGAGCTGAGGGACATGCTGGAAACTTAGCTGTTCATCTCCTGAGAGGGAGTAGCAGAGGAGGGTATCATGAGGAAATGCCTGTTCAATGACTGACAATTAGAAATCACAGCTGGGGCTGGGCACAGTGGCTCATGCCTGTAATCCCAACATTTTGGGAGACTGAGACGGGAAGATTGCTTGAGGTCATGAGTTCCAGATCAGCCTGGACAACATAGCAAGACCCCATCTCTATAAAAAAATTAGCTAGGTTTGGTGGTGCAGGCTTGTAGTCCTAGCTACTCAGGAGGCTGAAGGTAGGGAGGGAGAATCATTTCAGCCCAACAATTTGAGGCTTCAATGAGCTATGATCATGCAAAAAAAGAAAGAAATCATAGCCGAATAAAGATGTTTAAGATACTTTGGCAAAAGAACAGATAGTTGGTAAAAAAACATTTTTTTGTTTTGTAGGAGTCTCACTTTGTTGCCTAGGCTGGAATGCAGTAACACGCTCACAGCCCCGTAGCTGTGACCTACTGGGTTAGGTGATCCCTCCACCTCAGTCTTCCAAGTAGCTGGAAACACAGGCATGTGCCACCACACCGAGCTAATTTTTTTATTCATTGTAGACACGAGGTCTCGCCAAGTTGCCCAGGCCGTTTTCGAACCCCTGGACTCAGGCAGTCTTCTCACTTTTACCTCCCAAAAGTGCTGGGATTACAGTCCACTACACTCACCCTAAAAGAATTTTTTTAAAACTCCAGCCTGAAACTGCTTTATCTTTCTTAGAATTAAAAAAAAAAGCCGGGCTCGGTGGCTCAGGCTGTAATTCCGCGCCTTTGGGAGGCTGAGGTGAGTGGATTGCCTGAGCCCGTGGGTTCGAGACCCGCCTGGGCAGCGAGACCTCGTCTCTACAATAAATCAGAAAATCAGCCGGCGTGGTAGCGCATGCCTGTAATTCCGGCTACTTGGAAGGCTGAGGCAGAAGGATCGCCGGAGCCCAGCAGGTCGAGGCTGTGGTGGCCGGAAGCGGCCACTGCAACTCCAGTCTGGGCGACCGAATGAGACTCCAACTCAAAAAAAAAAAAAAGAATTAAAAAAAGAAGCAGCAGCAGTTAAGAAGGAGTCAAGCTTAAAAAAAAAGTTCCTAAAAAGGCATAGAGAATAACCCAATTTAAAAATGGGTAAAAGATCTGAACAGACATCTAACCAAAGAAGCCATACAGATAGCAAATAAGCATATAGAAAAATGCTTAATATCATTCATCATTAGGAAATTACAAATTAAAACAACAATGAGATACCTCTATATACCTATTAGAATGGCTAAACTCTAAAACTCTGACAATACCGAATGCTGATAAGGTCATGGAGCAACAGAAATTCTCATTCATTTCTGGTGGGGATGCAAAACAGGACAGGTACATTGGGAGAAAGTTTGACAGTTTTCAAATAAAACTAAATTTGCCGGGCTCAGCCTATAATCCCAGCACTTTGGGAGGCCAAGGCAAGAGGATTGCCTGATCCTGCGGGTTTGAGACCAGACCGGACAACTTGGCGAGACCTCATCTCTACGATTAAAAAAAAAATTAGGCGTGGTAGCACGCGCCTGTAGTTCCGGCTACTTGGAAGGCTGAGGTGGAAGGATTGCCAGAGCCCAGCAGGTCGACACTAGGGGGGCCATGAGTGTGCCACTGCACTCCAGCCTGGGCAATGGAGTGAAACTCCTCAAAAAAAACCACAAAAAACTAAATCTATTCTTGCCATGTGATCTGGCAATCATGGCCCTTTGAATTTACACAAAAGAGTTAAAAACATGTTCACACAGAGACCTGAATATTTATGGCAGCTTTATTCACTGTTGCAAAACTTGGAAGCAACCAAGATGTCCTTTAATAGGTAAATGAACATGTAAATGGTAAATGTGATAAATCCATAGAATGGAATATTATTCAGTGCTAAAAAGAAATGAACTATCAAGCCCAGAAAAATCATGGAGGAAACTTATATGCATGTTATTAAATTAAAGAATCTGAAAATGCTACATTCTATATGAGTACTATATGATAATCTGGTAAAAGTGTGTCAGTGTTGTTTCATTGATTGTAACAAGTACACCCCTCTGGAGCAGGATGTTGATAGTAGGGGAGGCTGTGCATGTGAGGAGGCAGAGGGTATATGCAATATCTCTGTACTTTACGCTCAATTTTTTCTGTGAATCTAAAATGCTCTAAAAAGTCTATGTAAAATAGGGGGTGGGAGGTTGAGGCAGGAAGATTGCCTGAGCTCAGGAGTTCAAGATCAGCGTAGGCAGCATAGCAAAACCCTGTCTCAAAAACAACAACAAAATGACAGAGAGGGGGTGAGTTGGGAAATCAGTATATTGTAGAAAATTATATGAAAATATTTTATGTTTATCTAAAGCTAAAGTCCATTATCTAAAGAATAAGAGATAACATATAGAAAAACTCTAGATTTTCAAAATGATGCAGAGAGTCTAAGGCATTCTGTTACAGTAGAAAGAGCATTGAACCCTAGAGCGAAAAGATCTGTCTCAAACCCTGGCTCTGCCACTAGATAATTCCCATGATCTCACTAGATCTGTTTTCTCAGCTGCAAATATTGGAGTTGATCTGGATATTCAAAGTGCCTTTGAGCTTGGAACATCCATGATGGTGTTTAGATACAGTATAACAGTGATTAGGAGTACAGACTCGAGTTAGAATGCTTAGGTTAAAACTCAGCACCTCACACCCAAGCTGGGCAAATTAGTTATTAGCCTCTCTAGGCTTCAGGTTCCTCATCTGTAAACTAAGGATAATAATAGTAAATGTTGGCTGGGCACTGTGGCTCATACCTATAACCCCAGCACTTTGGAAGGCTAGGTGAGAGGATTGCCTGAGTCCTCGGGTTCGAGACCAGCCTGGGCAACTTGGCAAGACCTCATCTCTACAATAAAAAAACTTAGCCAGGTGTGGTAGCACGTGCCTATAGTTCCAGCTACTTGGAATGCTGAGGCGGAAGGATTGCCTGAGCCCAGCAGGTTGAGACTGCAGTGGCCGTGAGCATGCCACTGCACTACAGCCTGAGTGATAGAGTGAGACTCCCAACTAAAAGAAATATATTTAATAATAATAATAATAATAATAATAATAATAATATCCCACTGGGTGGTTATGAAGATTTAATGAGAAAAAATTTGTAAAAAGTGTGTGATGTGTAGTAAGTACTAGATAAACATAAGCTATTACAGATTGTAGATGCTGTTGTTCTGATATCCTTTTGCCACTGCTGAGAGTACACAACTCTATACCTACATGTGGTTGTCAGGGACAGAAGGTAAATGGAATTAACCAGTTGGAGTTTGCCAGGTTCCCCTTTTGAGAAAGGAATGAAAGGAATCTTCAAAGATCTGAGTGGTCAGGACCTCTGGGTTATGATTCAGTCACAGTCAACTGTCAAATTTTCCCACAGCTCAGTGGAAAGTCACTGAAGACTTTGTGAAAACAGTGTCATTCCTCCTTTAGTGTTTCTCTGCTAGGGTGCACTGCTGACTCTGGAAGTCTGACCATATTGGCATCCCAGAAGGGAGAGAGATCTAAGCGGGGTAGATTTTCCACCCAAATGTCTGCAACTGCTTCTGCTGTACCAGTGATGCTGCAAAGCTCAAGCCTGTGAGAGTTTGTTGTCAACCCAATCACAGGCATCAAAGAAGAAAAGTTTGGGGTCTGAATTGTTTTTCCAGACAGGAACAATAATGTAGTGACTATCATAGGTTATTTTAGAATTCAGAATCTCAAGTCTCCATCGTTTTGCTGCTCCCTACCTTTGTCTGTGGGTGAAGTTAAGATTATGGATGCCACGTTGAAAGATAGCATACATTAGTGATAGTCATTAAGATTTTTAAGTTTTCTCAAATTACCCCCAGCAGAAGCATCAGTTGTTAATGTAATTGTCTACAGTTTAAACAGCAGTGGGAACATCCATATGTTTGCTTATAGTTTTGACATCTTTTGAAGTCCTCTTGGGTTACTCTCTTGAATGTGAGTAGAAGATGAAGTCTTTAAATCATTCTGACTGTTTCTTACTCTTCCTCTTTTATAGGTTTCCAGAAAGACCTTATAGCTAGTTCTCCATCGTGATGTTCAAGTAATTGAAGTACTGGTGACCTGGGACAAGCGCCTTTTACTTCTTATGTTTCCCCTTTCTTTTCTTTCTTTCTTTTTTTTTTTTTTTTTTGGGTTGGAGTCTCACTCCTTTGCCCAGGCTGGAGTATAGTGGCACACATGCTCACAGCCACCCCAGCGTCGACTTGCTGGGCTCCAGTAATCCTTCTGCCTCAGCCTTCCAAGTAGCAGGAACTACAGACACGTGCTACCACGCCTGGCTATTTTTTATTTTATTGTAGAGATGAGGTCTCATCAAGTTGCCCAGGCTGGTCCCGAGCCTGCGGGCTCAGGCAATCCACTTGCCTCGGCCTCCCAAAGTGCTAGGATTACAGGCTGAGCCACCGAGCCCCGCCTTCTTTTTTTTTTTAAGTCAAGGTCTCACTGTCACCCAGGCTGGAGTGCAGTGACATGCTCACGGGCACTGCAGCCTCGACCTGCTGGGTCAGGCAATCATTCTACCTCAGCCTTCCAAGTAGCTGGAACCATAGGTACAAGCCACCATACCCTGTACAGACAGGGTCTCGCTAAGTTGCCCAGGCTGTTCTCAAACCCCTGGACTCAGGCAATCCTCTTGCCTCAGCCTCCCAAAGTGCTGGGATTACAGGCATGAGCCACTGCACCCAGCCTATTTCCTTTCAAGAGTACAGATGGCATGGTCCAAAGCTGGTAGTCCTGGCACCTCCATTCTGAAAACTTCTGCCCTTGGTCCCACTATTTGTCTGTGTACTTTTTTTTTTTTTTGTCTTTAGATAGATCATTTGGATCTACCTTTGCAGAAAAATCTACTCTGTGGTACTTTAAATGCCATATGATATACAACATTTTTTGGATAAAGAAATTGAGGCCCAGCTGGGTACAGTGGCTCATGCCTATAATCCTAGCACTTTGGGAATCAGAGGCGAGAGGATTGCCTAAGCTCAGGGTTTAAGACCAGCCTGGGAAACTTGGTGAGACTTTGTCTCTATAACAAATTAAAAAAAATTAGCCGGGTACGATGATGCATGCCTGTGGTTCCAGTTACTTGGAAGGCCGAGGCAGAAGGATCACCTAAGCACAGCTGGTTAAGTCTGCAGTGGCCGTGAGTATGCTATTGCATTCCAGCCTGAGCAACAGAGTGAGACTCTGACTCAAAAAAAAAAAAAGAAAGAAAAAGAAAAAGAAAAGAAAAGAAAAAGACATTGAGGCCCAGAAAAGATAATTGTCTTTCCCAAGGTTTTATAGGCACTCATTAACAGAAAAGTCAAGCCTTGAATACTAACTTCCTTGAATCCTATTCCATACTGACTGTTAAGCCAAGAAGCATTTTCTTTTTTAAAATATATATTTCCAAAGAAGGGGTTAGGAGAAGTGAAGGGAATGAAACTCTCATTGAAGAAAGGAGAGGACTAAAGAAAGGTTAGAACACAGTCAAGGAGAGGATTCTGGGTAGGCAGAAGGCCCAGGGAAACAGTGGGTATCTGGTTGTAGACAGGGAGAGGAGGTATATAAGGTGAGAAGAAGGCACAGGAAGAGTTGAGAGACCACCACCACCAGCACCACCACATGGCCTGCTTGAAAATCTTGGCCAAACAGATGCAAGTGCACCTCCAGATCTTATTATTTCTACAGCTGTTACTTAACTGCTGCTTATCTTTCCTCCAGGAGATTCCTTGGAATAAAACCAATGGGAGTCCTGGGTTTGGGAGAGTCTCATCAGAGCAGATGGGCCAGCAGCAGCCAGAAAGCTTGTTGCCTTTGGCTGAGAGAACCATCCTGGATCTGAACGTCTTGTGAGTAAACCCCAGCAGGCCCAGCCTTAGGCTTGAGCAAAGTTGGCCTACTTCTCCTTGAAAAAGGACCTTGTGTACTCCCACATCTTCCTGCCCCTCTTTCACATGTTGAAAATCACATTCTCAGAGTATTTTTCAAGCTAAAACCACGTTGCCCATTAGGAGCCTGGGAGGATGTCTTCTTAGTGCTTTTGGTCCCTCTGTATATTTGGAAGTACACTGCAGGAGGCCTGCCTGCTTCTTATACAACTACTAATTTTCTCTGTGTCCTTAGGCAAATTGTTCCTCCCTGGATCACAGCTTCCTCAGCTGTAAAGTTGTTCATAATAAGAGTAGCTGCCATTTATGCAATGTTTACTATATACTAGACATAATCTCATCGAATTATTTCAACAATCCTATGGCATTGGTACTATTATTTTCCAAATTTACAGACAAGGAAACTGTAGCTTAGAATTTTTATACCCTAATCACCCTGTTTAAATTGCCAACCCATAACCCTGGCCAACACTCCTTTCTCTGCCTTATTTTAGCCATAACATGACATTTATTACCACCTAAAATGTTATATAATTTACTTTTTTGTTTGCCTTCTCCCCCTACAAGACTGTACGTTCCATTAGGGAATAGATTTAATCTTTTTGTTGTTGTTATTGTTCATTTGCTATGTCTCCAGGGCCTAGAACTGTACTTGGCGCATGGTAGGTACTCAAATATTGATTGAATGAAGAAAATGATGAATGAATTCTTGGTAGGGGTGTAAATTGGTATCGATTTTAAGGAAGTCAATTTAGCAATAGATAATGTTTAACACGCACTAACCCTTGAACCCTGAGACACCAGGAGTAGGTACTTATCCTATAGATGATATATTCATGCATGTGCCTAAAACCATGAGTATAACAATATTTCCTACAACACTGCTGTAGAAAAAATTAGGAACAGTCAATATATTCATTAATAAAGGGACTCATCAGGCCAGGCACGGTGCCTTATGCCTGTAATGCCTGCATTTTGGGAGGCAGAGGCAGGGACATCATTTGAGCCCAGGAATTCAAGACTGGCCTGGGCAATGTAGCGAGACCTCATCTCTACAAAAAAATTTAAAAGTCAGCTAGATGTGGTGGCACATTCTTTTATTACTCAGGAGGCTAACACTTGAGCATAGGAGTTGGAGGCTGTGTTAAGTTGTGAGCATGCCACTACACTCCAGCCTGGGCAACAGAGTGAGATCCTGAATCAAAAAATAAAAAGAGGGCAAGAGCTCATAAAATAAATTATGATGGGTCCCTACAGTGGCTTCTATGTAGAAGTGGAAAAGAATAAAGTAAATCTGCATGTGCTGATTGATATGCAACTACCTAAGAGATATATTATTATTTTTAAAATTTAAAAAATTGTTTTTTTTTGTTTTTTTTTTTTTTTTTAGTCAGAGTCTCACTGTGTCACCCAGGCTGGAGTACAGTGGCATGCTGGGCTCAGGCAATCCTTCTGCCTCATCCTTCCAAGTAGCTGGAACCACGGGCATGCACCACCACACCCGGCTAATTTTATTTATTTATTTATTGTGGAGACGAGGTCTCACCAAGTTGCCCAGGCTGATCTTAAACCCCTGGACTCAGGCAGTCCTCTCGCCTCTGCCTCCCAAAGTGCTGGGATTACAGGCGTGAGCCAGCGCACCTGGCCAAGATATGTTAAATAAAAATAAATTTTAAAAAGCAGAGTTTAGAACAGTATATAACTTTCTTCCATTTGTATTAAAAGAAAAAGGGGCCAGCTGCGGTGGCTCATACCCATAATCCCAGCATTTTGGGAGGCCGAGGTGAGGTGAGAGGATTGCTTGAGCCCACTGGCTCGAGACCAGTCTGGGCAACTTGGCGAGACCTCATCTCTATAAGAAATTTAAAAATTAGCCAATCGTGGTGGCATGTGCCTGTAATTCCAGCTACTTGGAAGACTGAGGAGGAAGGATCGCCTGAACCCATCAGGTCGAGGCTGCGGTGGCCGGGAGCGTGCCACTGCCCTCCAGCCTGGGTGACAGAGTGAGACTCCAACTCAAAAGAAAAAAGAAAAAAAAAAGGTATGATAGATTTTAAGATGTGTTTATTTATGCCTGAACTCTTTCTAGAAGGAGAGACAAGAAACATAATTGCCTCTCAGGACCAGAAGTTCTAGGTTGGGATAGAGAATATTCTTATTGAGATATAATTCACAAACTGTATAATTCAGTAATTTTTGGTATGTTACATTATTAATTTTTAAAGATTATAAAATATATATCATAAAATTTGCCATTTAACTTTAAGCATACAATTTGTTGGCATTAATTACATTCATGATATTGTGCCATTGCCACTATTTCCCAAACATTTTTAACTTCCAAACAGAAACTTTGAACTATTAAAATATCTTTTGTAGTATTTTATTTTTTTAATAGTGTACGTGTATCGCTTTTTTATTTTGAAAACTAACATTAAAAATAAAGTATATCAAGTTTAGAAAACTTAGTAATTTGCCTAAGATTGCACAGCTCATACTCCATGGTAGCAGCTACCAGTTTTATTATAAAATAAGAAGAATTCTTACAAAGAGTGAAGTTCTAGCCATCTTTCTCAGTGTTATAAAGGACTTGGGATACCATTTAACTCCTTCATTTTACAAGTGAGATAACTGACTCATTGAGGCAAAATGGCCACCTCAAGTCAGGAATCTCATCAGTAGTGGCCTTCCAATCCTAGGAATGGTATTCAGAGTAGAGGTCTTTTGCTTCTTGACAAAAAGTTGGACTTGAATCTCTCCTACTCCAAAAGAGGGTGTAGGAGTTTCCCACTTTACATATCTCTTATATGCCCCATGTACCTGTACTGTCTAGTAGTAGGGAATGGGGCCACGGCACCCTGAGATCATTTTTTCTATTTATCTAAAACTATGCAGCGAACCTTCAGGACCTATCTCAAATTCTTCTTGTAAGAAAATTTCTCTGGTTGCCCTCCATATCCAATTCCCACTTAATTCTTGACTCTTATAAACACATTATTATTTGAAATATGTAATTAGCAATCAGAGAATTTTAGAGCTATGTCAATTTACAAACCCATTCTGCCTGTTAGTATAAAGCTCCAGGAAGATAGAAGTTGGGTGGTTGATTCCCTGTAGTAGGTCCCCAAATAGAAGGTTGTTGGTTGATTGGATTAATTGAGCTGTGCCATTGTGGAGAGAAAAAAACTATTGTTTTAGATATGAGTTCTCCGAAGGATTTCTCTGTGCTCCCAGCAGAGCTACCTACTGGATCACAGAACACTGGAACTGATGAAGATTATGGCTAGCCCTTAGTCACTGAGAACCAAATGTCATCCTTCTCTGTTGTTCTTATTTTGGTATTAATTACACCTTCATTTATGTGATTGATTAAAGTTCATCTTCTTCTCTCTTCCATCCCCTATATACTGGAAATTTCATGAGAATATAGACCATATCTGATTTGACTTGCCATCATACCTCCATCACCAAGCTTGACTCATAATAGGTGCTCAAGAAATACTTGTTGAAGGACTGGAAGAGTGAATATAGCACCTTGTTTTACAGAATAGGAAAGCCCAAAGAGGTCAGGCTCCTTAGTGGCAGAGGTGGGACAAGAAGGTAGATCTCCTGGTTTCCCAGTCAGCATTCTTTCTATCTTCCTCTGTCTCCTCTCAGGTTGGAGCCAGAAAATCTTGGAGTCTCGTACAAACTTTTTGTTTTACAAATGAGAAACTGAGGCCCAGAGAGAAGAAGGACTTACCCAAGTTCACAGAAAGAGGTACTGGCAGAGCCAAACCTGGTACCTAGGTCTCCTGACTCCCAAGCTAGTGCTCTTTCTTTGTAAAAGCATAGAAAAAACAAAACTAGATTGGGCTTCTTGCCAAGTCCCTGCAGGAGGTCACATAGCTGAGCAGCTCTCAGAGTTCCTTGTCTATTCTTAGCCTGAACTTTTAGTGACTCTGGTCTTCAGCAGCCTTTTTCCCCCTTTTTCCTTTGCATTTGGTTTGTTGTGTATGTGTGGTGTGTGTTTTAAATAAATGATGCTACGTGTAGGAAATGGGCTTCAGCACAGTCCTGCCACAGAGGCCCTGGAAAGAATAAACGTGAGAGAAGGGGCCCTGAGAAAACAATCGACTTCCCTTCCTCTGAAGTGACCTCACTGTCCCAGAACCACTCTCTCTACTGCCTGTCACAACTGCCAGCACAATGCTAAACCCCTCACACAGTAAGAAGGAAATCACTAGAAAGATTTTACCAGGAGGACTGGCTCTTAGTATTGACCACCGAAGCTTCATTTTGATGAAGACCAAAAATCAGCTCTTCCCAAGTTCTCTTCTAACATCACTTCAATTTCCTACCTACAAGCCATTCATTGGTCAGTCTACCAAACATGAATGCAAAGGCCCTTTCTGACACAGTTCTAGCCTCTCAAAGCCTACCTCTTTCTCTATTTGGCTGAACACCTGCTCTGACAGGAGCACACAAACTTTTTTTGTTTGTTTCTTTTTGTTTATAATCAATGTTTTTTATTATGATATTGTGGGGTACAGTTAAGGGTTAGGTATATAAATACGTTTCATTCAGGCACCCTTGTTGATAAGAGGTGTT
>NW_007255906.1:211982-217728 GCF_000164805.1 Carlito syrichta | reverse complement strand
GAGGTTCCACTTGTCTATCTTCTCTCTTATGACCTGTGGGTTTTGGGTTTTGTTCAGGAATTGGATGCCAGTTCCAATTTCCATGAGGGTATGTCCTTCATTTTCTAAGGTTCTTATGGTTTGAGGTTTTACATTTAGGTCTAAGACAATTTCTGCCTGTTATCCAGGCTTCAGTGCAGTGGCATGATCATAGCTCACTGCAGTTTCAAACTCCTGGGCTCAGGTGATCTTTCCACCTCAGCCTTCCAAACATCTGGGACTACAGACATGTACCATCATACCTGGCTTTTTTTTTTTTTTTTTTTTTTGAGTTGGGATCTCACTCTGTCATCCAAGCTAGAGTGCAGCGGTACAATTGCAGCTCACTGCATCTTAGACCTCCTGGGCTCAGGCAATTTTTCTGCCTCAGCCCCTAAGTAGCTGGGACTATAGGTGCATGCCATCATGACTGGCCATTTAAAAAAATTTTTTGTAGAGACCAGGTCTTCCTCTGTTGTCCAGGCCGGTCTTGAACTCCTAGGCTCAAGCAATCCTCCTGCCTTGGCCTCTCAAAGTGTTGAGATTTCAGGTATGAGCAAGCACACCTGGCTAGCTAATTTATTTTTTATTTTTTGTACAGACAGGGTCTGGCTATGTTGCCCAGGCTGGTCTTGAACTCCTGGTCTCAAATGATTCTCCCGCCTTGGCCTCCCAAAGTGTTGTGATTATAGACATGAGCCACCACACCCAACCAAGAAATTTAAGCAGTTACTAATCTCGGGTTATTCAGAAAGGACAAGAACACAGAGGATGGAAGATAACAAACGACCAAAGAGAAGAACAGGTCTACATCAAATTCAAATGAGGGTAGAGGTTGCTCTGGGCTAGGCTAGGTCAAGGAAAATTCAGGGGAGCAGTTTGAAATGGTCTTGTTTATTAGTTATCTATTGCTGTGTAACATATTACCCTACTTTGTGTATTAATTGTCTACTGTTGTGTAGCAAATTACCTTAAAACTCAGCAGCTTAAGACAATAACAAATTACTATTCAACAGTTTCTGTGGGTCAAGAATCCAGGTGCAGCTTACTTAGTTGGGTGCCTCTGACTCAAAGTCTCTTATAAGATTTCAGTCAAGCTCAACCTAAAGGCTCATCAGAGGATAGGGAGTCCCGTTTCAAGCTCACTGAAGTGGTCATTGGCAGGCCTCAGTCTCACCTGACATGAATTGTTCCACAGGGCTACTTCAAGATGTGGTGCTGTCTTCCACCAGAGTGAGATTTAAGAGAGAGTGAAAGTGACAAAGATGGAAGCCACAGTCCTTTTGTAACCTAATCTCAGATGAGATATTCCATCATTTTTGCTGTCTTCTCATCAGAAGTGAGTCACTAGGTTAAACCCACATAAAAGGATGTAAAGAGGTGAACACCAAGAGGCAAAGATAATTGGAGGCCACCTTAGAGGATGCCTAACATACCTTGCTAAATGAATAGGATTTAAATAAGGCAAAGGAAGAATCCCAAGTAGAGAGTAGGATTGAAAGCACAGAGGTTAGAAAGGTTTGGAGATGATTTGATTAGAGAAAAGCATCTGAGTAGAAGGGTAGAAGGTAATTGGGGAAGTTGACTGGGCCCAAACTGAACTGGGTTTTCAATGCCAGGCCAAAGAGTTTTAGTCACATGCCACAAAACGTTTGGTCAACAACAGACGACATATGTGAAGGTGGTCCCATAAGATTATAATGGAACTGAAAAATTCCTATTGCCTAGTCTAATGCCTAGACTAATGTCTAGACTAATTGCCTAGACTAATGTCATAGTCATTATACTTTCATAGCACAAGCACTTGGTTTGTGTTTGTGGTGATATTTATGTAAACACACCTACTGCACTGCCAGTCACATAAAAGTATAGCACAGGCTGGGCACAGTAGCTCACACCTGTAATCCTAGCACTTTGGGAGGTCAAGGTGGGAAGATTTTTTGAGGCCAGGAATTCAAGACCAGACTAAGCAACATAGTAAGACCCAGTCTCTACAACAAATAATTTAAAAAATTATCCAGGCGTGGTAGCGCAGGTACTTAGGAGGTTGAGGTGGGAGGATCACTTGAGCCCAGGAGATTGAGGCTGCAGTGGGCCATGATTACACCACTGCACTCCAGTCTGGATGACAGAGTAAGATCCTGTCTCAAAAAAATTTGTTTTAATAATGTAAAAAAAATTTTTAAAAAGCATATGCAATAAGGATGTAAAGAAACTATATACAGCTGTACAATGTGTTTGTGTTTTAAGCTGTTATAAAAGAGTCAAAAAGTAAAAAAAAAATTTAAAAATTTATATAGTAAAAAGGTTATCCTAAGCTAAGGTTAACTTTTTTTTTTGAGTTGGAGTCTCACTCGGTCACCAGACTGGAGTGCAGTGGCCGCTCCCGGCCACCGCAGCCTCAACCTGCTGGGCTCCGGCAATCCTTCCGCCTCAGCCTTCCAAGTAGCCGGAATTACAGGCATGTGCTACCACGCCCGGCTGATTTTTTTATTTATTGTAGGGATGAGGTCTCGCTGCCCAAGTGGGTCTCGAACCCGCAGAGTCAAGCAATCCACTCACCTCAGCCTCCCAAAGGTGCGGGAGCTAAGGTTAACTTAAAGAAAAATATTTTAAATAAATTTAGTGTAGCCTAAGTATATGGTGTTTGTAAAGTCTATACTAGTGTACAATAATGTCCCAGGCCTTTACATTCACTCACTGTTCACTCACTGACTCAGCCAGAGAAACTTTCAGTCCTTTAAGCTCCATGAATAATAAGTGCCCAATATAGGTGTATCATGTTTTATCTTTTATGTTGTATTTTTACTGTATATTTTCTATGTTTAGAGACACAAATACTTACTGTTGTGTTACAGTTGCCTACAATATTCAGTATAATCACATGCTGTACAAGTTTGTAGCCTACGAGCAATGGGCTATACTGTACAGCCTAGGTGTATAGTGGGCAACACCGTCTAGATTTTTGTAAGTGTATTCTATGATGTTCATACAATGATGAAATTGTCTAATGTTGCATTTCTCAGAACACGTCCCTGCCATTAAGCAACGCATGACTGTGTTTTCTTGGTCTGTAAGGAGTACCAGATTTTTTAAAAAATTCTGACAAAATTCAACCCCCCAAAAGCCCACATAATTACCTCTTTGAGATATGAATGTTGTTTCCTATTTCTAAGGTATCATGATTTAAATTACCTGGCACATAACAGTGGCAAGCTGAGCTTTAATCATGAGCCTATATCCCCCTCTTTGACTAAAAGCTCTTTAAACCTTATAATTCTGCTGAGGCTCAGAATCTTGGCACACAGGTGAAAGAACACAAACTTGATGTCTAAGAACAGACAAAACTGGTTTCCATTCACCCAGCAGTTCAGGAGAATAACCTGCCACTAGACTGGGCAAGGTCCTAACACCTGGTTATAACCATTAGTCACACTGCCTCCTCCCTTACTGGCTGACTGGAATGACTTGAGGAGCTATGTTTGTGCAACACCTCTCAGTATGAAGAGAAAACCTGTTCTGGGGAAGGGAGTAAAGAAAGCAAAACTGCAAGGTAGTTATATTAGTCTGTTAGTGCTGCCATAACAAAAAACCACAACAGTTGGCTTCAGCAGGACATTTATGCCTCATAGCTCTGGAGGCTGGAAGTCCAGGTTCAAGGTGTCAGCAGGTTTGGTTTCTCCTGAAGCCTCTATTCTTGGCATGCCAATAACTACCTTATCTGTTACATAGCTCTTTCTCTGTGCATATATATCCCTGGTGTCTCTTCCTTTTCTTTTTTTCTTTTTTTTGAGTTGGAGTCTCACTCTGTTGCCCAGACTGGAGTGCAGTGGCACACTCACGGCCACCACAGTCTCCACCTGTTGGACTCAGGTGAAACTTCCGCCTTAGCATTCCAAGTAACTGGAACTACAGGCATGCACCACCATGCCTGGTTAATTTTTTGATTTATTATAGAGATGAGGTCTCGCCAAGTTGCCCAAGCTGGTCATCTCTACTATAAATCAAAAAAATTAGCCAGACATTGGTGGCGCGTGCTGTAGTTCCTGCTACTTGGAAGCTGAGGCGAAAGGATTGAGGCTGCCGTGGCCAGGAGCATGCCACTGCCCTCCAGCCTGGGTAACAGAGTGAGACTACAACTAAAAAAAAAAAAAATCTTCACATCCTCAATCTCACATGACATTACAACAGCTTCCAAGTTAGCAGAGGTCATGTTGTTCTCTCTCCTCTACAAATGAGTAAACAGATCAGGAGGGTTAACAGGTCCTCCTAGATCCAATGTCCCCACCTAGGTTCTAACTGCCCACTTGTTCTTCTTCCTGCTCTACTCCATCATAACTTACCCACATTTCAGTGACAAATAGCTGGCTGGACAAACTATTATTAACAAGCTATGTTAGCCGGGCTCGGTGGCTCAGCCTGTAATCCCACGCCTTTGGGAAGGTGAGGTGAGTGGATTGCCTGAGCCCGCGGGTTCGAGACCCGCCTGGGCAGCGAGACCTCATCTCTACAATAAATCAAAAAATCAGCCGGGTGTGGTAGCGCATGCCTGTAATTCCAGCCACTCGGAAGGCTGAGGCGGAAGGATTGCTGGAGCCCAGCAGGTCGAGCCCTGCAGGTCGAGCCAGGAGCGGCCACTGCACTCCAGTCTGGGCGACAGAGTGAGACTCCAACTCAAAAAACAACAACAACAAAAAAAAAACAAGCTATGTTGATTTATTTATTTTTTATTATTTTTATTTTTTTGAAAAAATTTTTTGAACAGAATTCACTCTCAGAAACCACCCTGGTGAAGTCGCCATTCTGACATCCTGAAGCAGAAACTCTCCAGGACACAGGAGAAAGATCAGAGTTGGACATACAGGAGATGAGCCAGCCCAGTCTATGCTTTAATTTCACAAGTGAAAAAAAACAAAAGCCCACTGAGGAGGAAGAAATGTGTTTGTGATTACCACAGCTAAGCAGGGATGGAGCTGAGATTCAAATCCCTGTCCTGTTCCGCAGGACCCCCTCCTTTTCATTTTCTTTTACAATTTTTAATTTTATTTTTTATATAGAGATGAGGTCTCACTACTTTGCCCAGGTTGGTCTTAAACTTCTGGCCTCAAGCAATCCTCCCTGCTTAGCTTCCCAAAGTTCTGAGATTGTAAGTGTGAGCCACTACACCCTCCCAGGACCCCCTTCTGTTTATGCTGCCATTGGCCAGAGTCTTTTCTTTCTTTTTTTTTTTTTTTTTTTTGAGTTGGGGTCTCACTCTGTCACCCAGACTGGAGTGCAGTGACATTCAAACCATAGCCAAGGCCAAACAAAGAAACTGAAGATCCTCTTTCTTCTGGCTGCTTCATGCAGAGTGAGGGGATGTGCAATTCTAGTGGATTTCAGGACATTTTGGCATTTGACCATGGAGCCAGTGAATGTGCTGAAGCCTGACAGGGTAGATGAGTATATGAGGAATGTTTTCCTTTCTCCAGATTCCAGCGGGGCTCACGATTGGTGGATACACAAACATTTTCAATCCTGGGAGAGCTGTGGATTCCTGCTTGTGACCGGGCCTTCCACTGTGGAAGACAGCAAAATCCATGGAAGTGAATTTTAATATATAAATTATTGATTGAGCAATCAATTGACAGTTTGAATAGAGAGATGAGAGAGACTAGATAACTAGATCATTTGATAATGGAACATCTAATCTAGACAATTCACGTTGAGTCTTGCTGTGATGAGATGT
>NW_007255906.1:201538-211962 GCF_000164805.1 Carlito syrichta | reverse complement strand
TGGGCAACTTGGCAAGACCTCATCTCTACAATAAATCAAAAAATTAGCCGGGCGTCGTAGTGCGCACCTGTCGTTCCAGCTACTTGGAAGGCTGAAGCAGAAGGGTCGCTGGAGCCCAGCAGGTTGAGGCTGCGGTGGCCAGGAACGGCCACTGCACTCCAGTCTGGGTGACAGAGTGAGACTCCAACTCAAAAAATAAAAATAAAAAATAAAAATAGAACTTGAAGTAGCTGGCTGCCCACCCAAGGTATACTTGCCCATGAAACCTACACCATTCCTTGAATCTGGTTTCTCAAAGTGAGACAGCTGAGACTTAGGCTAAGTGATTTATTGAGGCGGCAGTCAGCACAGTGTGGGACCAGTTTTCATGCTGTTTCCCAAACAGAAGCACTTTCATACATGCCTTGGGCATGACTCACAGCAGCTTGTAAAACCCAGACACCAGCAGGTTGGCACCTATATGGGGTGCACTTATTTGCACTGCTGGTGTTCAATGAATATTCATTTTATACCCTTCACCACAGCCAGTTTTATTTTTTTATTATTATTATTTTTTGAGTCAGGGTTTCACTCTGTTGCCCAGGCTAGAGTGCAGTGGCACAATCTCAGCTCACTGCAGCCTTGGCCTCCTGAGTTCAGGTGATTGATCTTTTTGCCTCAGCCTCCTGAGTACTGGGACTACAGGTGCATGCCACCATGCCTGGCTAATATTTTGATTTTTTTTTTTTTAGAGAAAATGTCTCACTATGTTGCCCAGGCTGTTCTCAAACTTTTGGGTCAAGCAGTCCTTCTGCCACCACCTCTGCCTCCAAAAGTGTTGGAATTATAGGCATGAGCTACCAAGCCTGGCCCCATTTTAAATTTTGGCATAAGTTATATAAGATTAAAAAGTGAACTAGTTCTACAAGATTTGTTAAGACAAAGAGTGGCCCTTAGCCTCCCTCCACCCCAAATTCACTTCCCTTTCCCTAAAGAGACCACTTTCAACTTGTTTAACTAATTCTTTTGGAATTTACTTATCTCTAAATAACATGTTTATAATGCTACTTCCTGTTTTTTCATTTTCAGTTTAGGCGTTATCGGTTGACTTCCCGCTGTGGAAGATGAAGATTTAGCTCCTTCTTCACTTGTACCCTCTACACATATGCACTCTTCCCGTGCCTGCTTACTCTCAATATAGTTATAGTGTAATTTGTGGTAGCTGAATAGTGTGTTTATTATTATGATAATGTAAATGCCTTTCACAGCTAAGCCATGAGGTCAACTATGGTTGTTTTTCCTTTCCAGCATATCGTTTTGTTTATCTTCTTTTTTCATGCACCTAGGTTTCTAAGGTCTTATCACTAATCATTCTTGTCACCTAACTAGTTCTAGTTCTGTCAGCTACCTAGATCTCCTCTCTATACCTTCTTCTTGGGAAAGTCTCTTTGAGCCTTCTCTCCTACTCTGGGGATCTGCCACACGCTGCCCTCCTAGAGCCTCCCTTTACCAGTATCCCAGGAATTCCCTTGCCTCTTTCTTGCATTGGATTGCCTGTTTCCTGGATCTCATGTCTTCTCATTTTGTGCTATCTTCCTCCTTTTTGGTAAATATGCCCTTCAGGAGTTTTTTGAGAGTACACAAGAGATAAATTATTTGAAATCTTGCATGTCTGAAAATGACTAACACTTGAGTGTAGAATTCTAGGTAAGAAGTCATTTTTTTTGGCCGGGCGTGGTGGCTCACACCTATAATCCCAGCACTTTGGGAGACCAAGGTGAGAGGATTGCCTGAGTCCAGGGGTTTGAGACCAGCCCGGGCAACTTGGTGAGACCTCATCTCTACAATAAATCAAAAAAATTAACTGGGCATGGTGGCACATGCCTGTACTTCCAGCTACTTGGAAGGCTGAAGTAGAAGGATCACCTGAGCCCAGAAGTCGAGGCTACAGTGGCCATGAGCATGCTACTGCAGCCTGGGCAACAGAGTGAGACTCCAACTCAAAAATTAAAAAAAAAAATTTTTTAATAAATCATTTTTGCCTCAGAACTTA
Organism: Carlito syrichta; assembly: GCF_000164805.1. Taxonomy (NCBI): domain Eukaryota; kingdom Metazoa; phylum Chordata; class Mammalia; order Primates; family Tarsiidae; genus Carlito; species Carlito syrichta. The sequence goes on along the minus strand of NW_007255906.1, from coordinate 209,930 downwards.
GATAGCTCAGCCCTGTTGTCTTCTAGCTTCCTAACTCTGTGTGTAACCTTGCAGGATTTTCTTTATTCTCAAATTAAGAAATTTCACAATGAGGTACCTATTGTGCTGGCAATTCAGTGGCCCTTGCAATCATGTCCTTTGATCCTGGAGTGTTTTCTTGACTTATTTTATTTCCTTTGTTTTGTTTCTAAAACTCTTGTTATTCAGATATTGGTATGAGTTTTCTCATCTGTTTCTTCCTAGTTTCTATCTTTGTCTTTTTACTCTACTTTCTGTGAAATTTCCTTAATCTGTTTTCTAATCCTTCCATTAAATATTTTATTTCTGATGTCATTTTTTCTCTCCAAGAGCTCCCATTGGAGACTTTGCCCCTGAAAAAAAAAATTATTTTAAGTGGAGTTTTAGATATAGCAAAATTAGATGCATGTGCTTAATCTACTATTTTTATCCAGTATCTCTAGATATACTACCTTATATTTGTATTAAACCTTATATTTATATTAAACCCTTTAAGTTTTCATATTGGTTTCCTAGCAGTTAACATATTTAATCCTTACTGCCTAGACAGTTATATCTGGATCAGACTTTGGGATCATCTAGTTCAGTTCTATCAACACACAGAGAGAAAAACTGATTCCCAGAAAGGGGAAGTGGATAACATTTGTTTCTGCCAGAACCTACCAGATGCATTTGAGACAGATTTGACAGGTATATAGTACTGTAGTTTTGTGGGTTTTTTACTCTTTTTAAAAAACTGTCGTTGCCAGGCATGGTGGTGTGTACCTGTTGTCCCAGCTATTCAGGAAACTAAGGCAGGAGGATTGCTGAGCTCAGGAGTTTAAGACTGTAATATACTATGATCACACAGTAAATAGCTACTGCACTCCAGACTGGTCAGTGTAGGGAAACCTTGTCTCAAATAAATAAACAAACAAACAAATAAATAAAATTAATAAAGTGTTATTGAGGTAAAAACTGACATACAGTGAACTGCACATAATTAAAGTGTATGATAAGTTTTGACACATACATATACTCCTTCAATCATCATCATAATCAAGATATAACTCATCCCCCCAAAGTTCCCTCATGATCCTCTGCCTCTTCTCAACCCAGTTCAGACAACCATTGATCTGATCTGCTTTCTGTCACTGTAGATTAGTTTGCATTTACTAGATATAAACTGAATCATGCAGAATAATCTCTTTTTTTGTCTGGCTTTTGTATATGTAGTTTTGATGGGTACCTTGGAGACCATACCTGACTTTCCAGGTGGGAAGGCTTTACCAGCTCCACCTCCCTCTATTTCCTTTCTCTTCCACATCCTGCCCATCTTCTCTCTTCCAGCTTCAGGGGCTTCAGTCTTCAATGTTCTAGTCTTCTCCCAGTCTGAGCCTGCTCTCAGGAAAGGACAATTTATTCCATTCACACTAAGGTGACTGATAAGATTTTATGTGTATTATTTGTGTGATTTTACAAGAGACAAAAACCCACATTTTGCTTGTGCCTGAGAAATAAAGCTCTAATGATAAATTTCCAAGCATAAGTAGATAAGTTTGGAAAAGATTTTCAGCCAAGGGCCTCTCTGAACCTCTAGAAGTATACCCTATATAGTGAATTCCTCATGTAAGACCGATTCTGTCTGCAGACAGGCAGAATGAATTGAAATCCCCTCTGGTCCCATTCAGAATTTCAGTTTCCTGAAATGTCAGCTATTTAAGAGCTAAGAAAAGAACTAATGTCTTGCTGGCCTTCCTTCCTTTTGGACTATTTGGCAGAGAAAACAAATCTGTGTAGATAAAGGGTCACTTGAGAGGGCAGGGCCTCCTGTGTTTAGTCCTTATGTCCTTGGTCTGGGTGAGAGGAGGACCATGAGAGGTGGCCCCGGACAGCGGGACCGAAGTCCAAACTGGCAATGGCCCAAGGATCACAAGCAGAGAATCAACCAGGCCAGCCTGGCTCAGGAGATACCTTGCCTGTTTCATTTCTCTTCTCACTCATTTTCACATTTAATATTAACAGCATTGTAAAGCAAGAGAATGGAAAATATTTCTCAATTTTATTTTATTTATTTATTTATTTTTTGAGTTGAAGTCTCACTTTGTCACCCAGGCTGGAGTGTAGTGGCACATTCACAGCCATGGTAGCCTCTACCTGCTGGGCTCAGGCAATCCTTCTATCTCAACCTTCCAAGTAGCCAGAACTACAGGCGCACACTACCACGCCTGGCTAATTTTTTTTTTTATTTATTGTGGAGATGAGGTCTCGCCAAGTTGTCTGGGCTGGTCTCGAACTTGTGGGCTCAGGCAGTCTACTCACCTTGGCCTCCCAAAGTGCTGGGATTACAGACTGAGCCACCGAGCCCAGCCTTGTTTCTCAATTTTAAATATGAGGCTGGGCACAGTGGCTCATGCCAGTAATCTCAGCACTTTGGGAGACTGAGGTTGGAGGATCCCTCCAGGCCAGGAATTTGAGACCAGCCGAGGTAGCATAGTGAGGCCCCATCTCTACTTTAAAAAAAAAAAAAAGACAGGCCAGGCGCAGTGGCTCAACCCTATAATCCCAGCACTTTGGGAGGCTGAGGTGAGAGGATTGCCTGAGCTCGCAGATTCAAGATCAGTCTGGACAACTTGGCGAGATCTCATCTCTACAATAAATCAAAAACTTAGCCTTCAGTTCCAGCTACTTGGAAGGCTGAAGCGGAAGGATTGCCTGAGCCCAGCAGGTTGAGGCTGCGGTGGCCAGGAGCGTGTCACTGCCCTCCAGCCTGGGTGACAGAGTGAGACTCCAACTCAAAAAAAAAAAAAGAGAGAGAAAAGAGAGGTAGCATAATCTGCTTACCTTCAAAGTCTTTCTCAGCCCTATCCCTGTTCACAGGGACCCCAGGCCACCTGCCTGCCCATGCCAAGGACCATGCGGTGTGAAACCTCTGGGCTGCAGCAGAGAAGTCATGGCAGGGCAAGAAAGTCGGGGAAAAGAATGAAGTCCCCAGGTCCATACACTCCCAGCCATTGTTCTTCCCTCCATCAACCTATGCTACCACCACCCCTGTCCTAGGTTTACCATTCCTCTCCAGTGACCTGTTTGAAAATGCACAGAACCTGGAAGGGGAGGGTAAATGCAATAGTCTCCAACAGTCTGTGGGAAGGGACCAATCATATATTTTCCTTGTGAGCAGGAGGACCTGCTTAGCACAAAGATACTGGTTAAAGGGGGGAAGACACATAGGTAGCCCTTTTGGCTCAATTCAGCATTTGTTGAATATCAAATCTCTGCCAAGATGGGGCCAGGCACAGTTCCCAACCTCATGGTCCTTGTAGGTCCTGAATAGTAGAAACAGAATAGTGGTTGGTAGAGGGGAAGGAGGTGGTACCCCTCTTTCATTAACCCAGGAAAGATGTAGTAAAGGCTAAACCAGAGGAAAGGGCACTGGGAAGAGATTTTAAAGACAAATTTGGCCAACTTCAGTATTTTGTCAAGGTTGGAGGCCCTGACTTCAGGGAGCCCAGGCTGCCTGCTGGTCCTCCTGTGTCAGGGAACTCAGTGCCACAAAACCTCCAAGCAGGAAAAGGCAGGAAAAAGAAGCAGAGCTTTCAGAATCCTGCTTCTGGTATAAGGCCAACATCACCCCTCCACTACCATGCTTCATTATCTCCAATGGCAAACTCTCAGAATTCAACTTATTTATAAATTGGATATCCCTTGATTCTTTTAGCAAGAGGATAGGAATTTCTATATCCTGATAATAATAAAAAGATAATAATTTCTAGTTTATTATCATTTATTTCATTTGATTCTATTAATAAACTCATATAGTAGCCAGGCAAGAATTATTGGCATCTAACAGACAAGAAAACTGAGGCACAAGAGAGTTTGACTTAAAGTCAAATAGAGCCGGGCTCAGTGGCTCAGCCTGTAATCCCGCGCTTTGGGAGGCTGAGGTGAGTGGATTGCCTGAGCCCACGAGTTCGAGACCCACCTGGGCAACTTGGCGAGACCTCCTCTCTACAACAAATCAAAAAATTAGCTGGGTGTGGTAGCGTGTGCCTGTAGTTCCAGCTACTAGGAAGGCTGAGGCAGAAGGATCGCCGGAGCCCAGCAGGTTGAGGCTGCAGTGGCCAGGAGCGGCCACTGCACTCCAGTCTGGGTGACAGAGTGAGACTCCAACTCAAAAAAAAAAAAGAAAAGTCCAACAGAGATTTAATAGTGAAGCCAAGTCTTAACATATCACAAGCTAGAAGGGATTTAGAAGCTGAGACCAGAGTGGTGCAGGGATGTCTGAGGGACAAAGTGTCCCCCAAGCTGTGAGGTAGGATCCATTCTGTATTTACCCTTCTCTGAGATTATCCATGACTTTGCATAGTACAGGGAGTCTGAAGACCAGGGTTCTAGTTCCAGTTCTGCCACTCATCTGCCAAGTGAACTTCGCATGACTGAACTTTTTTGGATCTTGGTTTCCTTATCTGTAATGTCAGAATTAAAAAGACCCAGGGATGTTTTAGGAGGAAGCGGCATTTAAATATATAATTAAAATTTGTTTGGCTAAAAGTGACAGCCATGAGCACTGGAACTAAAGGTAGAAATTCAAGACCTAGTCTATGAAAAATGTTGCTATTACTTTTTTTGTATTACAGTTACATGATGAACATCCATATGCATGGTTTTTCAAAATACGTGTGTGACTTAATTGAAGATTGAAGCCTAGAAGTAGAAAATGCCAGATCATAGGATATTCACTTTAGTAGGTATTATGTATTTCTGTTTCCCACATCTCCATAGACACTTTTTTTTTTTTTTGAGTTGGAGTCTCACTCTGTCGCCCAGACTGGAGAGAGAGCTGCTCCCGGCCACCGCAGCCTCGACCTGCTGGGCTCCGGCGATCCTTCCGCCTCAGCCTTCCGAGTAGCCGGAATTACAGGCTTGCGCTACCACGCCCGGCTGATTTTTTGATTTATTGTAGAGATGAGGTCTCGCTGCCCAGGCGGGTCTTGAACCCAGGGGCTCAGGCAATTCACTTACCTCAGCCTCCCAAAGGCGCGGGATTACAGGCTGAGCCACTGAGCCCGACTAACACTTTTAAATTGTTGCTAATTGTCTGACTGAAATATATTTTAATTTGCATTTTTCTAATTACTAATGAGATTGAATTTATGTTCATATGATTATTGATCATTTAGATTTTTTTCTTCTTCTAAAGTGTGTGATTATATCTTTTCTATTTTTCTAATAGGTTGTTTATTTTCATAATAGTTATTTATGTATTATGGACACTAATCCTTTACTGATTATATGCATTTCAGATACCTTCTCCCAGTCTGTGACTTGTCTTTGCATTTTATGCTTTTTTTGTTGTTGTTGGGAAAAAAAAGCTTTAATGGGGCTGGGTGCGGTGGCTTACACCTATAATCCTAGCATTCTGGGAGGTCGAGGTGAGAGGATTGCGAACCCACTGGTTCCAGACCAGCCTGGGCAACTTGGTGAGACCTCATCTCTACAATAAATCAAAAAATTAGCTGGGCATGGTTACAACATGCCTGTAGTTCCAGCTACTTGGAAGGCTGAGGTGAAAGGATCACCTGAGCCCAGCAGGTTGAGGCTGTGGTGGCCGTGAGCATGCCACTACACTCCAGCCTGAGTGACAGAGTCAAACTTCAGCTCAAAAAAAAGAGAAAAAAGTTTTTAAAAATTTTAGTCAATTTGGCAGCATTATCTTTTATGGCTTTGCTTTTGTGTTTTAATAAATCTGTCTTTGCCCAAAGAGCATAAAGATATTTTCTTATATTTTCTTTTTAAAGTATTAAAGATTTTTTTTCACCTTTGTTTTAAATTATACTTTTCCACATAGCATTCCCCATTGTCTCAGAACCCTTTAATGAATACACCATCCTTTTCCTATGGTTTGTAATGTGACCTCTACCACATATCACATTCTCATACACAGATAGGCTTGCTTCTAACCTTTGTATCCCATTCACTTGATATATTTGCTTGTTCCTGCACCACACATTGTAATGACTTTAGCTTTGTGCTTTAGAAATTGGTTAAGGCAAATTTTCATCTTCTTCAAAAGAAAGAAAATTATTGTGGCTCCTCTTGGCCCTTTTTCTTTTCAAATGATTTTTAGGTTCCAAAATGCCAAATTTTATGAAACATACTTTTGGAAATTTTAAGAGATTGCACTGATTTCCAGATGGATTTGGGACTAATTACCAGTTGTGCAATATTGACTCTTCCCTCCATAAACATGGCACATCTCTTCATCTATTTGGAGTCTCCTTTTTTGTGCATATTCATTAGATTGATTCCTAGGTACCTTCTGGTTTTGGTTGGTATTATAAATGATATACTTTAAAATTACTTATTATAGTAGTATTTGCTGTTACATAGGAATGCTATTGATTTTTATATTGATCATATATCCAACAGCCTTGATAAACTCTCATTAGTTCCAAAAATACTCCAAAGAAATTTTTTTGAATTTGTCTATATAGTTATAGCTGCAGATAATGTCACTTTATTTCTTTTCCTAGCTTTGTATCATTTATTTGTCATGTTGTATTGTAATATTTAGGACCTTTAGTACTATATTGAATAGAATAGTGGGTTTGGTCTTGAATAGAAAGAAAAGGCTTCCAATATTTCACCACTGACTATGGTGTTTGCTGTGGGATATTGAAAAATATCCTTGGGCCAGGCTCAGTGACTCAGCCTATAATCCCAGCACTTTGGGAGGCCGAGGCTAATGGATTGCCTGAGCCTGCAGGTTCAAGACCAGCCTGGGCAACTTGGTGAGACCTCATCTTTACAATAAATCAAAAATTAGCCAGCCATAGTAGCACACGCCTGTACTTCAGGCTACTTGGAAGGCTGAGGTGGAAGGATTGCTGCAGCCCAGCAGGTCGACTCTGGGGTGACTGTGAGTGTGCCACTGCACTCCAGCCCAGACAATGGATTGAGACTTCAACTTAAAAAAAAAATCCTTTATTGGGTTAAGAAAATGCTTATATATCTAGTTTGCTAAGAGATTTTACTATGAATGGATGCTGAATTTTTTATCAAATACATTTTCTGCATCTGTTGAAATGCTTCTGTAATGTTCTTTAATTTATTAATATGAATGACATTGAATAATCATCTAATGTTAAACCATCCTTGCATTCCAGGGATAAACCATAATGGGTAATTGTATATGTAAATATATGTATAATCAGGCCTCGGGGCATTTTCTGTTGATACGGGGTTCTGGGCTTTTTTGGAAGGGCAGATTTGCTCTCTCTTCTTCATTTTTTGTTTTTTATTTTTATTTTTTGAGTCGCAGTATCACTCTGTTGCCCAGGCTAGTGTACAGTGACATGCTCACGGCCACCACAGCCTTGACCTGCTGGGCTCAGGTGATCCTTCTGCCTCAGCCTTCCGAGTAGCTGAAACTATAGGCCCATGCCACCACACCCAACTAATTTTTTGATATATTGTAGAGATGAGGTCTCACCAAGTTGCCCAGTCTGGCCTCAAACCGTGGACTCAGGCAATCCTCTCACCTCAGCCTCCCAAAGGTGAGGCATGAGCCACAGCATCCAGCCTAGTTCTGGGCTTTTTTGACGCCTTCCAACCCATACCAGATAATCACCTCCTACCTATACCCATACACTTGGTTGAAGTAGTGATTTTTAAATATACTTTGTCATTTACTTTTAAAAATGAGCTTGAAAGGCATATTTTTTAATTCATTGCTAACTATGGCTTGCTGATCTTGAGTATTTTATATCTCTGTTTATGAATAAAATTGGTCTCTAATTTTTCTTTCTCATACTTTCCTTATATTTTACACAAATGTCAATGTACTTTTTTAAAAAGAATCAGAGTCATGGCTGGGCATGGTGGCTCACACTTGTAATCCCAGCATTTTGGGAGGCCAAGGTGGGAAGATTGCTTGAACCCAGGGCATTCAAGATCAGCCTGGGCAATATACTGAGACCCTGTCTCTACAAAAAAAAAAAAAAAAGAATTAGAGTCATCACAATTAGATGGGAATTTAAAGAGCATCTAATCTGATCTCATCATCTTAGGGTGGAAGAAACTAGAATACAGAGAAAGGAAATAGTCTTTCTAAAATCATACAAAGTTAGAAACAGAGTTGGGACTAACATACTTTGCAAAGTACTTTTAAATTTCAAATTATGGCTGAGCACGGTGGCTCATGCCTGTAATCCCAGCACTTTGGGAGACAGAGGTGAGAGGATTGCCTGAGCTCAAGGGTTCGAGACCAGCCTGGATAACTTGGATAACCTTGTCTCTACAACAAATCAAAAAAACTAGCCAGATGTGGTGGCACATGCCTGTGATTCCAGCTACTTGGTAGGCTGAGGCTGAAGGATCACCTGAGCCCAGCAGG
>NW_007255906.1:175695-201518 GCF_000164805.1 Carlito syrichta | reverse complement strand
TTTTAAAGATGTGGGGTACAATTCAGGATTAGGTATACAAGTGGTCATCATACAGATAAAGTTTGGGCCTCCTTTTGGTCTCCACTTTGCCTGGTTTGAGATCAGGTACTCCTATTGATGTTGTGTTCCCCACTACTGCCAATCCTTTCTTATAGCATTATGGTAAATGTTCAGGGTCCACTTATGAGTAAGAACACGTGGTACTCTGTTCTTTGTTTCTGTGATAGATCACTGAGTATTATAAACTCTAAATCCATCCAAGTTGCTGTGAAGTCCATATGTTTGTCTTTCTTTATGGCTGTGTAATATTCCATTGTGTATATGTGCCATATTTTTTAATCCAGTCCAGTTTCAGTAGGCAGCACGGTTGGTTCCATGTTTTTGCTATTGTGAATAGTGCTGCAATAAACATGTATATGCAGGTATCTTTTTCGTAGAATGATTTGAGTTCCTCTGGGTTTATTTCCAGTATGGGGATTGCTGGGTTGTATGGAAGGTCAATATCTAGTTCTTCTAGAAATTGCCACACTGTTTTCCAAAAAGGTTGCACTAGTTTGCATTCCTAGCAGCAGTGTAAAAGTATTCCTTTTTCTCCACATCCTTGCCAGCATCTCTTGTTGTTTGTTTTATTAATGATGGCCATTATTACTGGGGTTAGGTGATATCTCAATGTGGTTTTGATTTACATTTCTCTGATGATTCATGAGACTGAACACTTTTTCATGTGTCTGTTGGCTGCCCATATATCTTCTTTTGAGAAATGTCTTTTGCCCACATTTTTAAAAAACTTTTAAATTTTTTATTTTAAAGATGTGGGGTACAATTCAGGTTTAGGTATACAAATGTTCATTATGCAGGTACCCTTGTTGATGAGGTATGTCCTCCCCCTCCTCTGGCAGTTTTCAACTACCAATCCCACCCCCCTCCCCTAGCAGTTTCTATATGATAATTGTTCATAATACTGTAAGAAAGGGATTGGCAGTAGCGGGAAACTACGTAATCTCATTTTATCTCCATAATAGCCCTGCAGGCAGGGTAATGCATATTGCCCCCATTTTATGAAAGAGCTAACTGAGGTCCAGAGAGATCACATCATGACTTATGTGACCCAGTAGCGTCGGAACTAGAAGCCAGGTTTCTGACTCCTAGACCAGATAACCCTCCTCCAAAATTTCTCTTGTTCTATGCCCCACCCCACTGACAGATCCACTTATTAGCCTGAAATGGAGGAACCCTCTAAGCCATGCATCCAAAATTATTATTTTGCAAGAGTTCAGCAATATTTTCACAGGCATGTCAAATGAATACCCCATTTACAGATAACCCTCAGTAGTCACAGATGATGGTTTTATGATCCCTAAGGGTTGGTCCTTAGTGGCCAGGACACCTTTAAGGTCAGGTAAGTCCTTGGTCTCTAAGAACATTCCCTGGTACAGAAATGAGTAAAAGTAACCTTTCTTAATAATGTCAGAATGCAAGGTCTGGAAGGGCCTGTCCTCAACATCCCCACAGAAGGGGGCTCCCATTTTCCTTCATCCCTGTCCCCATCCTCTGGTCACCTCCCCTCCCCCCATATCTCTCCGCAAGCTGCTTCCTGCACGCTGTCAGCGCCCTTGTTTTGCTTGTGCTATTTGTGTCTGCTTCTAACAGCTGGCCCCAACCTGGCATCCCCTAGCTCTGAGGATTATCCAATTATCCCATTAACCCAGCATGTCCTTCCTTCCTCCAGAGCTATTAGTTCTTCATCTCCCTCTCCCTCTCCGTCTCTTCCTGGGGTTGTTCATAGCCTCCTTTGCTTCTTCCTTAGTCAGGCTTAGAGCTGGGTCAGTCCTTAGTCACATAGACTCAGAGAATACCAGAACTGGAAGTGATGCAGTGTCCATGCATCTGCTTCATCATTTTGCAGGGAAGGGAACTTGCTTGCCTGAAGTCACATGACCAGTTAATGACAGCAGATAGCTAAAACCTAGGTCGAATTTATGGCTATGCTCTTTCTTTCTTTCTTTTTTTTTTTTTGAGTTGGAGTCTCAATCCATTGCCCAGGCTGGAGTACAGTGGATGCTCACAGTCACGCCAGCATCGAACTGCTGGGGTCTGGCGATCCTTCCACCTCAGCCTTTCGAGTAGCCGGAACTATAGGCATGCGCTACCACACCTGGCTATTATTTTTTTAATTGCAGAGACGAGGTCTCGCCAAGTTGCCGGGGCTGGTCTCAAACCCACAGGCTCAGGCAATCCACTCGCCTCAGCCTCCCAAAGTGCTGGGATTGCAGGCTGAGCCCGAGGCCGGCCTGGCCATGCTCTTTCACAGCATATCTGGTCAGCATACCATACCAAGTGCTCACTATGCTTAGCCCTGGGATGGAGGTGATACCAGCGCCACTCCACTCTCTGGAAATCTAGAATTTGTAGTCGAAGGAAAATAGAACTCACACTGGTGAAAACCAGCACATTATTCAGAAGCTAAGTCATAACTTAGCAGCAGAAAAGATGTTACCAGAAGCAGGGGGCAGGCATGAGTACTAAAGTAGCTCAGGAGGGGGAGAAAAGGGTTCCTCCATCTTTATGGAGGATATGGCTCTTCAGGTGGTCTCTGAAGCCTGGGAAGTGTTTAAAATAGGGGAGAATCAGAGGGACAGCATGCCCAGTGAAGAAGCCTGCCTGAAAGACAAATCAGAAAATGATGGTGGACAGTTCAGTTTGGTGCAGCCGGGGAAGGGTAGGAGGAAAGTGTGGATGGTCAGAGACAAGACTGAAGAGCAAAGCTGCGGCCTTGAGTGCCCGCACAAAAGAATGTGAGCTTGATCTGCTACAAGTTTAGGGTCCACTAACTGAAGCAAGGGAGGGACATGACTGAAGCTGTGCTTTGGGGAGATTAATCTTACTGTTTGGGCTGACCAGATAATGGTAGAAGAGATAAACACAGAGGTCTGTTTGGACCTTATCCTGGTAGGTAGGGATGATGAAGCCTCAGCTAGGTATGGCTTGGAGGGGGGTTCCTGAGGAGTAGAGCAAATGGAACAGATTTCAAAGATGTTTGGAAGAAGAATTAGCCGGATGCAATGGATTGAGTTTGGAAAGATAAGGAAAGGAGAAAAATTCCCATTAATATGATTAGGGAAGTAAGAAGTAGCACTCGGAAGTATGGGGTAGATGGAGGAGGTGGGCGAGGACCCTCCCCTGCCTCACCCTAGGGTACTCCCTGGGTGAGAGCATTTTGTAAAGTTGACAGTTTGCTTAGCCCTATACTGCATGAGTCCTTCTCCACCCTTTATCCTAGCCACTCAGGCTTCTCTGCCAGATGTCAATAAATCATCTACGCGATTCCCACCAGACAGCGAACATACCTCACTTGGGGCAACACCATTGTCACCACAGGAGGAATTTCAGGCCTTGGGATATATTCTGTTGATACAGGACTTTGGGCTTTTTTTTTTTTTTTTGAGTTAGAGTCTCACACTGTTGCCCAGGCTGGAGTGCAGTGGCACGCTCATGGCCACCCCAGCCTCTGTCTGCTGGGCTCAGGCAATCCTTTCGCTTCAGCCTTCCAAGTAGCTGGAACTACAGGCATGCACTACCTCACCTGGCTAATTTTTTGGTTTATTGTAGAGACTAGGTCTCGCCAAGTTGCCCAGGTTGGTCTTGAACCCGTGGGCTCAGGCAGTCCTCTCAGCCTCCCAAAGTACTGGGATTATAGGTGTGAGCCATGGTACCTGGCTGGCTTTGGGCTTTTTTGATGCCTTTCAATCCATACCAGGTAATTCCCTCCTGAATATACTTTGTCATTCCTTTCTCCCAATTCTATCTTATCTCCCAAACTTGCATTTGGCTTCTAGTAGCCAAAGACTGACAATTCTGGCCACAAAAGTGCCCTTGAGGTACAGGGGAGGCTCCTCAAGGGCCCACAAGGAACCCAAGCCCCCTGCCCAGGCTGTTGAGCACCTGAGTGTCCTTGGATTGCACTAAAGGCCTGGCCATAAGTCTTATTGCATTCTGGTGGCCTCCGACACGAACTAGTTATTCCGCCAGAGCTTCTGTGAATCTAGTTGTATCTTTTTTCTTTTTCTTTTTCTTTGAGTGAAGATCTCACTCTGTTGCTCAGGCTGGAGTGCAGTGGCATGATCATGGTTAACTGTAGCCCCTAACTCCTGACCTCAAGTGATCCTCCTGCCTTAGCCTCCCGAGCAGCTGGGACTACAGGCACATGCCACCATACCTGGCTAATTTTTACATTTTTTTTTTTTTAGAGATGAGGTCTTGCTATGTTGCCCAGGTTGGTCTTGAACTCCGGGGCTCAGGTAGTCCTCCTGCCTTGGCCTCCCAAAGTGCTGGGTTTACAGGTATGAGCCACCACATCTGGCTTTGTTGTGCCTTTTGTAATAACAGTTGGCAGACTGGTTCCCTCTTCTGCTCTGTTCACCTGCTGCCATGGCTTTCCCCAACTTCTCTCCAACCTCACTTTCTCCATTCCAGCCACTTTGAGTTTCTAGACCCTCCCTGTCTTGATTGCTTTCCTTTGGCCACTTGTTTATCCTGTTGTAATTGAGTGGTTACCATCTTGTGGTAGGCACATTCACACATGGTGTATTAGTTTGTCCATGATCAAGTGTGAGAAATGAGTCTCCTGCCTTGAGCAGGACCTGGTAAGCCCCTTCATCCTGGGGGAAATCCTAGTAACTGGGAGGTCAGGGCAGCTTGAGACTGCAGTCACTTTCTTTCCCAGACATGTGCCATGGAGTTAGCCACAACTGAACTTAGCAACTGCCCATGTTGTTTGACATGCACTGATGGTAGGCTGGGTCTCTTTCACTTCTCCTTCCTGCACACTGGCTTTTTCAAAACTGTGCAGGACTTTACACTGACCTTTACTCAGTTTTATCTGTCCTGCTCTGAGGTTATTTTGAATCCTGATTCTGTCAGCCCAGACATTCACTATATCCCCTCTCTGTTCACCTCTTTGATAAGCCCAAACTCCCCTAGTTTCTAGGTTTTCATAAACGGATGAGACAGTATGGGGTTGAAGACAGGAAATGATCCATAATTGATGCCCCCGGCCTAAGTTGTCTGCCAGTTCCATACTCACCTCCTGGCCCCAGAGACCAGGGGCTTCCAAGTACCTAGCTTAAATTCACACTCACCACATTTTTCCATCTGACAGTGGTTGGGCAATGTTGATGAGCAGAACATAGAAACCGGTCAGCAGCCCTCTTTCCCCTCTGTCTGCCTTCCCTTCCAGCCTCCTTTCCACTCTCTGATATCAAGAACACTGGAGTTATTGATTAATTCCTCTCTTCTGTTTTCTGAACGGAGAATAGATTTATTATTGCAATCATCATCATCATCATCATCATCATCATCATCCTGGGCATTTATGTTACAGGTGCCTTCCAAAGCATTGCCACACGTATTACCCCATTTTATCTAAAAGTAAGCATGGCAGCTCAGACAGTGACTTGCCCAAAGAAACAGTCAAGGGCAAGGCTAGGATTTTTTTTTTTTTTTGAGTTGGAGTCTCACTCTGTCGCCCAGACTGGAGTGGCGGCTCCCGGCCACCGCAGCCTCAACCCGCTGGGATCCAGCGATCCTTCCACCTCAGCCTTCCAAGTAGCAGGAATTACAGGCACGTGCTACCACGCCCGGCTGATTTTTTGATTGATTGTAGAGATGAGGTCTTGCTGCCCAGGCGGGTCTCGAACCCGCGGGCTCAGGCAATCCATTCACCTCAGCCTCCCAAAGGTATGGGATTACAGGCTGAGCCACTGAGCCTGGCTAAGGCTAGGATTTAAACCTGGTTCTTTGATTCCCCATTCAGAGCTCAGTGAAGCAGGGTTGAGGGTTGAAGAAGCAAGTGGTGGGATCATTTGGCATTCCTGAACTATGCAGAAAAATTAATCAAGCTGAAACCCCAAGAGATAGTCTGGGGATAACTGCAGAATGCCTAGCCATGTCCTTTCAGTCCCCCTGTAAGTTCTAGAACCAACAGAACAGGTGTGACATTGGTCTCTGGGGCTAAATTTTCCTAAGAGAAAACACGATAATTTCTAAAAGTCTCATCTATCTTTAACAATTCCAAAAATCTCTGAATATAAACTAGGCTTTTCCCCCTCACTCCCCTTTCCAACCCAACTAGAAAATGTGGGTGGGTTGAGAAAGAACAGAAAAGAAAGATCAAAACTGTGACAACCCTCTGACAACATTTTAACTTGAAAATTGCCTCCAAATGGATGGCATAATTCAGTGTAGGCAGATGTAAATCAGGCGCAGATTTACTCAGATCTTCCTCGTTCTTATTTCCTAACAAACACCTTGAAAAGATGGGCTCTGGAGCTGACTACAGGCCTTTAAAAGGCTAACTCAACTTGGTCCCCTCTGCAAAGCCATTCTGACTCCCTGATTGGGTGTGAACTTCTTCCCTGATCTCCCTGAGCTTGTGTCTCCCTCACAGACCTTACCAGATGATGTCTGACTTATTTTGTTTAGTTGATAGCTGGCTCCCTGTGTGCCCTGCCCTCAGGCTCAGTGTGCATCAGCAGGTGCTCATTAAGAAGTTGGGAGAAGAGAAAAAGGAACACTTCTACACTGCTAGTGGGAATGCAAACTAGTGCAACCTCTTTGGAAGACAGTGTGGTGATTTCTGAAAGAACTAGACATTGACCTTCCATATGACCCAGCAATTCCCCTATTGGGAATATACCCGGAGGAACTCAAATCATTCTACAAAAAAGATACCTGCACACGTATGTTTGTTGTAGCTCTATTCACAATAGCAAAAACATGGTACCAACCGTATTGCCCATCGAAGTTGAACTGGATGAAAAAAATGTGGTACATATACACAATGGAATTTTATGCAGCCATAAAGAAGGACAAACATATGGACCTTGCAGCAACTTGGATGGATTTGAGTCGATCATACTCAGTGATCTATCACAGAAACAAAGAACAGAGTACTATATGTTCTTACTGATAAATGGATCTTGAACAATTATAATACTACAAGAAAACGACTGGCAGTAGTGGAAAACTGTCAGGGAAGAGGGGTGGAATTGGCAGTTGAGGGAAACTGCTAGGGAAGGGAGGGGCATACCTCATCAACAAGGGTACCTGTATAATCAACGTTTGTATACTGAACTCTGAATTGCACCCCACATCTTTATAATAATAATAATTTTTAAAAAAGAAGTTGGGAGAGGAGCAGAGTGCTGGAGATAGGGTCCTAACCACTGTCTGAGGGCCTAGTTGGTCATTAGGTGCCAGTTCAGATGGCTGATTCTGCAAAATCCCACTCCCTAAAAAGCAAAATTACTTCCTTGGGCAAGGCAAAGAAGTGTGGATGGTTCCATGCCATACCTTTCCCACTGGTGGAGGGGGGAGGAGGGGCGGGGAAATCTCTCCCTTGTATGATCCTGGGTTGGTTACATCTGTTGCCTGCCCAGCCCTCATACTAACTTTCCCAGCCTGGCCTGACCTCTCCTGGTGTCCTGCCCCTCTCTAAGCCTAACTAGTGGGAGACAGAGACTTGTCAAGAAGCTCTGCTAAGTTGCTCTTTCTCCTCTGGAGAAAGAAACAGTTAAACCAGAGGATCTAAAAAGCTACTTCCTGCACCTAGGCTCAGGGTTCTGTGTGTCCATCCCCCTCCTCTGAGGCTGTGTGAGTCATCTGACATTCTCCCGCCCCCTCCCCAGGCTCTACAGCCTGACAGGTGCTGTCCTAACAATGACAGTGATTGCTAATGAAGAGTGAAAGCTGAAGTGAGGGGCGCTTTGGGACGGATGACCAGTCAGTGTGGGAAGGAGGCAGAGGTGCTTATCTTATAGCCTTACAGAATAAGTAAGGGCCAGGGAGGGACCACTTGCCTCATAGCATACCCTAGTCTTTCAGAGTTTTGTCCCCACTAAGGTAGCCTTTCCCATCAGCAGAGAAGCATTGCCCAGCATGCTCAGGCAGCACTCATCCAGCACAGGAGCTCCAGGGTAGGGTGTCTACCACAGCAGGAGCCCATAGCAGTGGTCATGCCAGGAGACTGCATGGTATGGCAGGATAGGAGCAGCATCCTAGGTACAGACTCACCTTCCCTGCAGCCCAGGAACTAGGGCAGGCTGTGCAGAACCCTTTCCACTAAGCAGTTGGCTTCCCCCAGGTTCCTGTTTCCCTTCCACAGTTGAAAAGAAAGCCAGCCCCCCATTTCTGGGCTGCCAAGTCCCAGGAGATCCAGGGGCATCAGCAGCTTTTCTCTCATTCCCCAGGCAGCCCCTCTTCCCTGCCCTGCTGTGGTTTGCCTCCCCCAGCTCCCTGAGCTCCCTCCTCACCACATGATGCCTCCTAGAGGAAAGGGCCTGAACACAAATGGGAAGAGCATCATAGGTGGGCTTTCAGGAGGGAGGGATGGTTAGTGGAGGAGGAGAAAGGGAAGCACTCCAGGAGGCCTGTGTCTCATGAGGGCCAATGATGAGCCAAGACCCAGCCTGAGCCAGGCCTCTGCTCTCAGGCCTCCCTGTGGCCCTGGCCATTCTTGCTATACAGAGGGGCTGGGGCCACCAAAGACATGGATCTGTGATGGGACCCTCATGTCTGAATGAGGCGCCCACCTTCAGCCTTTTGGGAAGAGCAAGGAGAGAGCAGAAGGGTCCTTAGGCAGAGCTGCAGGGCTTGAAGCAACCTAGGATGTAGCCCCCAGCAACCCAGTGCAGCATCCTGGGGGGTGGGGCAGTTGCTCACACCCTTCACCGGTCTTCATGTCTCCTTCATGCTGCTGCTGTGGGCACTTATTCCTGTTGATGTAGGCCCTGCTCTCAAGCACATGCGTGTGTGCACATGTGTATTCACTTATGGTCAGAGGAATGACACATGCATATATTCATGTCCGTGCACATGTCCTTACACTCAGGCTTGCTCACAGTGGGATCTCACACAGGTAGGTATAAACATGGGACACTTGAGCCCTGGGGATATGAGACAGCCTGTACTACAGTGCTGGGCTGGAGCTGGCCTTGGGAGGACTTGGACACATTTGCACCAGGAAGCCTTTCCTGAGCCCCTGACCCTGCCCTCCCAACCCCAAGACCTGCATCTATGTAGCCCAGCACACAAAGCCTGGTTCCTATGAGACATCAGGAAATGCTAGAGAGGTATCTTTCTTCCTTACCTTTGTGTTCTCTTTCTGGCCTCTCCCCACCAACTAGTCATGAGAACCATCAGCAACTGTGCTTTTGGCCTCCCCAGGCACAAGCCAGGCCACTGTTCCACCGTCAGTCCATAGCGTAGACTCCAGGAGGGAGGAAGCTGGTGTGGATGGGGCGGACTCGGTGCATTTATATCAGTGTTTCTTAACCTTGGCTGTCCATAAAAATCCCCTGGGGAATTACTTGATCCACTCAGGTCAATTAACCCAGTGTCTTTGGGGTAAGGGGCTCTGACTTTGGTGCTTCCTAGGTGTTTCTTCTGTGCAGCCAGTCTACAATACTTCTGCTATAACAGTGAAAGACAGCTAAAACAATTTTGTGTTGTTTTGGGGATAGTTACAGATGCATCCATGTAGTAAAAGTATAAAAAGGTACAATGGAAAGAAATGTAATTCAGGAAAGTGGTTGTTTCCAAGCACAGGAAGCAGGAGATGATTGGGGAGGAGTCAGACACATCATCTGTGGTTGTGATGCTTCATTTGTTTGAGTCAGTTTCACTTTGTCACCCTGGCTGGAGTGCAGTGGCTTGCTCATGGCCACCGCAACCTCAACCTACTGGGCTCAGGTGATCCTTCCGCCTCAGCCTTCCAAGTAGCTAGAACCACAGGCATCCGCCACCACACCCAGCTAATTCTTTTGATTTACTGTAGAGACGAGGTCTCGCCATGTTGCTCAGGTTGGTCTTGAACCCTGGGCTCAGGCAGTCCTCTTGCTTCAGCCTCCCAAAGTGCTGGGATTATAGGCATGAACCACCATGCCCGGCTGATGCTTCATTTCTTAAGTAGAGTTGTGGAGAACTGATATTATTTCATACCTTTGGGGTTGGTTGAAATAGTTAATCATAAGTTAATGGAGGAAAAAAAGCACAGGTTTTGCAATCAGACAGCCATGAGCCAACCCCAGGCAGGGGCAGGTTGCTAACTGCCCACTGGGCCTCAAACTTCTCCATCAAAGGAGGGTACCACCCCTCAGGCAGGAAGCCTTGATAGTCAGAGTAAGACACATCCTTTTCTTATAGATTTCTCTTGTTGGGAATAGGGGGAAGAGGACTTCAGGGGATGGCAGTTTAGCCCCAGTCCAGATATGTTTCCAGACACTTCCGTGGCCTCTCAGCTGGGGGGTGGAGCAGGGCAGGGGGAGCGGGCACAGCTCTGAGAAGGTAACGTACAAGAAGAGATCTTCCCCTAAGGATGTTAGGAAGGTAATGCAGGAGGGAGCAGCTGGTCTCCACAGCAAAAATGCCTAGGGCTAGATGGTGAGCAGCTGGGAAGAGCCCCCTCCTCTCACACCTCCTGCAGGGTGTCTCAGAAATACAGGTCTGGGGGCTGGACATGGACATTCCAGAGTGGAAGCCTCAAGAGGCCCCCAGGGCAGACAGGGTGTCTGTCTACACGTACACACACACACTCACACATACACAACACACACCCGTATGTGTACACCAGCCCTGGCAATGGAGCAGGGAAAGTAACTCAGACACCGTTCTCATTGGACAAGCTTAAAACACAATGTGGCTCATTTTTATTTTATCTCAGAAAAAAACATTCCCTTTATAAGGAACGACAGACAGAGCCCCTCACTGGACAGCTCTGAGCTGCCCAGGCACACGCCCATGGCCTACCAGCCTCCACCTCTCCTCCAGCATTGCTCCATTACAGCTCCCTGTCCTCAATCCCAGCTCTGTTGTCCCAAGAGATGGCCCTGGGAGTGATAAGTGCATGGCAGCTAGTGGCAGTGAGAGAGGAGAGAGGACTGCCTGAGACTCACTGGGCAGACTCTGGAGCCAGGTTAGCAGCAGGACCAACAACAGACCCAGCAGCCAGGGAGGCAAAGGTAATAAAATAAAAAGGGTTTCCTCACACTTGCATTTTCTTCTGGAAAAAAAACATGGTGAAATGCCACCTCTGGGCCCAACAGCTCCTAAACCGTAGGAAAGTCTAGGGAGGGTGGCATGTGTGTGGTGCGGGGACCTTTTGGAACCACTCCCTAGCTCAGGGCCAGGCCAGTCTGCTGCACCACAGCTGCTCTGTGGAGACAAGCCGGCACTTTTAGATGCTTCTGCAGTGGTGGCCTGGGCCCTGCCCAGACACGATGCTGCTGGTGCTGCAGCCCTGGCCTGATGCAGGGCCTCACGGCATGAAACGTCTACTTCATCGGACCCAAACCCTGCCTGCTGGGCCTCATGCTGCTCCAGCCTGGGGCTCCCTCCTCTTAGTCCAAAGTGGGAACCAGCTGCCTGCAGGGTCTCCCGGCACACTCTTCTCCCAACGTGACTGGGCCAGCCAACCAGAAAGATAAAGATTTCCTTCCCTCAGGAAAGGGCAAACTCCATGGACCATCAGGACACTCCTGCTTCATCCTGGCCCAGGGGGTCCTCTAAGCCAGGAGACTCTGGGCATGCTTGCTTGAGCTCATGGCTAAGGAGCTCCAAGTCTGCACAGCCCATGTCCCCGTGGGACTCTTGGGCACTCCCTCCACTCACCAGCCCCAGAGTGTAGCCATTGGGTCTCCGCTCAGGGTGGGGAGCACTGCCGTTGGCCCACACACCTGGGGGGTGGCCGTTGAGGCGGAGGCTGACCTGCTCTCCATCACTGCCGTGAGCTGCCAAGGCCCGGGCACTGGTGCCAGCTGCCTTGAAGGGTTCTCGCTGCCTCAGGACATGGCTGCGAATGATCTTGCGGAAGGTCTGGCGGAACTCGCGGATCCGGTAGGCATAGATGAAGGGATTCACAACGGAATTGCTGTGGGAGAGGACAATGGCCAGGTACATGAGCCAGAGAGGGGCATGGCCACACTCAGGGCAAAAGAAGGTGAAGCAGTTGATGATGTGCAGGGGCAGCCAGCAGAGGGCGAAGAGCCCCACAATGATGGCCAGCGACTTGGCGGCATGGACCTCCTTCTGCAGTGTGGACCGAGCCCGCTCACCCGGCAGAGGCTGGCTCTCCATTTGCTTCAGCTGTCGCCGGGCCGCCAGGAAGATGCGCAAGTAGACTCCTAGCATGAGCAGCAAGGGCACCAGCACACAGGCAAAGAAGTTGTAGTACACCATGTAGTTCATGGGGACCACGTCCTCAAACAGACAGGCTACCTGGCCCTCCCCGCAGCCCTGCGAGTGGTTTTTGCCTTCCTTTGGCTGGCCGCAGTTGTTCCAGCCCAGCATGGGAGTCAGGCCAATGGCAAATGACAGCACCCAGCAGATGGCAATGATGCCCTTGGCCCTTGTGCCGGTCACCAAGCCATTGTACCTGGGGGGAGAAAACCAGAATCAGAGATCTAAGAAACCAGGGTTAAGCAGGGCCAACAGTTGAGAAGCCCAGAGCAGCACCCTGCTCCCCCATTTAGTGGTTGTGAGGTCTTGGACCAGTCACTTCCTCCCTCCTCGCCTCCTGTTAAATGGAGGTAGTAAGCCTTGCCTTTCTCACAGGCTACTGGGAGGTAATAGGCACACTGGAAATGGAAACCACTGGACAAACATTCAGATGATCACTAAATCGTCTTAAGAGTAGTCCAGGGACTTAATTAGTTTGGCCGAAGGGAATTAATATGTGATTTTTTTTTTTGAGGGGAAAAAAAGAAGTATCACCTCCATGTTGGTTGATCTTGGTTGATGCTACAACATGTGGGAAGGTGGGCTCATGGCTGGGGCTAGAACCAGCCAGATCAGACCTTTAGGTGACCGGGGCCTCTTGTACTGCATGCCCTTTCTTCCCCATTTGATTTGGTGTCTCCAGAAGCCCTCAAGATACCATTTCTCCCCTCCAAATCCACCCATAGCCTCTGGAGAAAAATGAGATAATTACATCTTAACATTGATATCACAATCTTAATGTTCAAAAGAAAATACTTGGATGAGGTAGTGAGACCCAGAAAGGGACAGTAATCTGCCTGAAATCACTCAGTATTCCTAGAGCCAGACAGAAAACCAAGCCTGCTGCTTCCCAGGCCCAGACTTGGGGAGTAGCTTGATCCACTAGCCAGGAAGCAGACCTCAGTCCCATAGGAAAGATGGCATATATTTTATAAAAGAATGGACAATCAACAAAAGGTCTCCCTGATTTAGGAAGGCAGCCTGGATGATTACTAAGGGACAACCTTCTATTTAACGGTTTCAATTTTGGCAAGATCAGACTCCCTTCTCCTCTGCGTGGTGGACACCCTACCTATCTGTCAAGTTCAGGCTAGAGATTGTTTCAGAAAAGTGTCTTACCCAAGTGCAGCAAATCCCAACCTCATCTGTGCTCCTTGGGGCAGGGCTTTCCTCTACCCATCTCTGCATTGCCAGCTCTGAGACTGGGACACACAGTAGGTGTCAAAGAAAAATGTGCTCTACATAATCCAGAGTTGGAAACACCCACAGAGGTTATCTTGTCCAAGTGTGGCAAACACAGGCACCTGCATGTGCACATATGGGAGACAGGCTGGTGGGGCATTTAGCTGGTCTTTGCTGCCATGTAAAAATGTGTGCCCGCTGTTTACCAGATCTCAGGAGGAGCTGGAGAGCTGATTTTCTGGGTAAAATCACCCAATAAATAAATTTTGTCAACTTAAGAAAAAAATCCTTGGTGGCCTCTGATCTCTTATCTAGTACAACTCCCTCACTTTATAGGTGGTTAAACTGAGACCCACTAATATGAATGGGCGTTCCAGCAGCTCAGAGGCAACTCAGGCCAAAGTGGTAAATCTGTCTGTTCTAAATTTCCTATATCAATCCTCAATCCAAACAGTAACCAGGCAGATCTATTCTCAGGAGCTCTTTGGTCCTGCATAGCAGGGTCTGGACAGGTCACAGACTTGCCCATTTCTGGAAAGCAATATAGATTCCCTCATCTAATACTTATATAGCACTCACTGTATGCCAGGCATTGCTCTTATTGCTCTACAAATAGTAATTTTTATAACCTCACTGAGTGGGAGGTTTTATATACATATATATATATATATATAATTTACTTATTTATTTTGAGTTGGAGTCTCATTCTGCTGCCCGGACTGGAGTGCAGTGGCATACTCACAGTCACCGCAACCTTGACCTGCTGGGCTCAGACGATCCTTCCACCTCAGCCTTCCAAGTAGCGGGAACTTCAGACATGTGCCACCATGCCCAGCTAATTTTTTGATCTATTGTAGAGACGAGGTCTTGCCAAGTTGTCCAGGCTGGCCTTGAATCCCTGGATTCAGGCAATCCTCTCACCTCAGCCTCCCAAAGTGCTGGGAGGGAGGCTATATTAATTTTAACATTTTTCCTGAGAAAAACATATCCCTCCCTTGGGTTCTGCCCTAGTGCATTCCTATAGACAGGAATGTTCTGAGACTTCATGTCTCTGAGACTCAGTTTCCTTATTTGTAAAATAGGACTGAGAGACCTATCAGCACTGCCCCCTAAGGGCAGAATCAGTGGGTATAAATTACAGGGAGGCTGACTGTGGCTCAGGACAGAAGAAATGGGCTGCCTCAGGCAGTAGTGAGCTTCCTGTCATTTGAGGTGAACAAGCAGAAACAAGCAGACAGACACAAGGGCGGTGCAGAGCTGCCTAGGCCCTGGGGTCATATGCTGTGCTGGTTTCCACAGTGTTCCCCAGCAGCAGACCTTCTCACCCACATCCCCAGGCAATCCCAGAGGTGGAGCTGCTGGGAAAGGGAAGGGGTTTAATCAATATTTATTGGAGACGTGAGTTGATCGGGATACCGGGGCTGGCCTGAAGGCTTCCAGGAATACAATATGGAAATCCCTGGTCTGTCCAGTTGTCTACAGTGCAGACTGGGGAACCCACGAGGGAGTCTCCCACTGTACTCTGCAGAAAAAGTCCCTTGTGGGGACAGAAACAACATACTTGAATAGCACTTGGCCTATATATGCAAAGAATATCTCTGGAAGGGTTTCCAACATGGTTTTCCAGAAAGGGAACTGGAGTGTGGAGTGTGGAGTGGGGGGTATGGAGAACAACTTTCCACTATACTATATACTCTTTGTTCCTTTTTAGCATGGGCAAATATTATTTTCTAAAAATCACAAATAGATTGATTTTGTTATTCAAAGAAAGTCCCTTAGGCTGGGAGCCTTGGACCCTGGCACCCAGGGGGCTAGGACAGCATCAGGGCTCAAATGGAACCATAGCCTAGCCTTGGCTGGGCCCAGAAGCATCCCCTAGGCCGTGTTTGTGACTAACACAGTCACACCTTGGCCTCCCAGACCCCAGACACAGACCACCTAGCCAGAAGGGATGCTAAAGCCATCTAGCCTGCCATTCTGCCATTCCAGGGTGGTAGGGGTATCAGATGATGCAGGTGTCAGAGCTGCCGCCTGCCCCATCTGGAGGAGCCCTCTGCATCCCTGTCTCGTCCAGCTCACAGGCTTCCCCTTCCTGGGGATCCCTGTTAGGATTTGAAAAGCCACTGACCTACAAACTCCTTTCTCTGGTCCTGAGTCAGCTTTCACCATCCCTGCTCACTCTATTCATTTTTTTCTGTCACCCAGCAGTCAGGCCACCGCTGTCTGACCCAGTGCCCACATGCTCATGCCTTCCTCAGGGCCTTGTTCCAAGCTTTAACCCCCTTCCTGACACACCTGTCCCTATATACATGCCATCAAGACCCTGCCAGGTGGCTCAAGCCTGTAATCCCAGCACTTTGGGAGGTTGAGCTGAGAGGATTGCCTGAGCCCATGGGTTCGAGAACAGCTTGTGCAACTTGGTGAGACCTCATCTCTACAATAAATCAAAAAATTAGCTGGGCGTGGTAGCGCGCATGTAGTTCTGGATACTTGGAAGGCTGAAGCGGAAGGATCGCCTGAGTCCCGTAGGTCAATGCTAGGGTGGCTGTGAGCGTGCCACTGTATTCCAGCCTGGGCAATGGAGTGAGACTCCAACTAAAAAAAAAAAAAGAAAACTGCTCATTCTGCAAGACCCATCAGGTGTCAACTCTTCCAGGGAGCCCTCTCTTCCAATCCTAGCCTCCTTAGAAGTCAGGGCGATTCACCACATACAACTTCAGATGCGGCTCCAACTGCCACCCTGCACCTTGGCCTGTTCCTCAATGAATGAGAGCATTCACCAGGGGCTAATTGAGAGGCAAGAGACAATGATGCAAAAGACCCCCAGGAAAGAAGCCTGTGTCTGTCACCCTGAGTCTTCCATTCTCTGGGGACTCAGAACTACATCTCCACCTCTGGCTTGGCTTCTTTCTCATGGACTTCCTCAACTAGGCCCTGCTCTAGTCCAGCAGGTTCCCTGTACTTGGGAAAGAGTAGATAGATTTACCCAGGCACTGTGGCTCACACCTATAATCCCAGCACTTTGGGAGGTGGAGGTGAGAGGACTGCACGCACCCAGGGGTTTGAGACCACCTGCCTGGGCAACTTGACGAGACCTCATCTTTACAATAAATCAGTAATTAGCCAGGCATGGTGGCGCGTGCCCGAAGTTCCAACTACTTGGAAGGCTGAGATGGAAGGATCACCTGAGCCAAGCAGGTCAAGGCTGTGGTGGCCGTGAGGGTGCCACTGCATTCCAGCCTAGGCGATAGAGTGAGACTCTGACTCAAAAAAAAGATTTTTCTGAAACTGGATTTTTTTTTGGAAGGGGGGGTTTGATCAGGAATTGGTTGCCAGTTCTGATGAAACTGGATTCTTTTTTTTTTGAGTTGGAGTCTCACTCTGTCACCCAGACTGGAGTGCAGTGGCCGCTCCCAGCCACCGCAGCCTCGACCTGCTGGGCTCTGGCGATCCTTCCGCCTCAGCCTTCCGAGTAGCTGGAACTGCAGGCGCGTGCTACCACACCCGGCTCATTTTTTATTTATTGTAGAGATGAGGTCTCGCCAAGTTGCCCAGGCAGGTCTGGAACCCACAGGCTCAGGCAATCCACTCACCTCAGCCTCCCAAAGGCGTGGGATTACAGGCTGAGCCACCGAGCCCGGCTAAACTGGATTCTTAAAAAAAAAAATTAATGGTGGTGAGTGATACAGGCCTGGGTATAGGCATCCAGGGCATCGATCAGAGGCTGGACCTCGGAGTAGCCACATGAACCTTTCTGAGTGGAGCAGGAATTAGCATGTCCCTAGCTGTGAAGGGGACAAGGGTGGGAAGGGGGGAGGATAAGGGAGCCTGAGCCAGTCAGCAACTCCAGAGTCAGTCAAGAGTGCCTCCAAGTTCCTCCTCATGCCCAGCTTGCTCTCAGGAGCCCCCACATGGACATCTCCACATGCCTGGCGGCTCAGAAGCCTTAAGGAATAGGAAAGTGAAGGCACCTAGAGTCCACCCACATGAGGAGATACTCCTTTGTCCTTCCCTGCTCTGGCCTCCCCATGAGTAACAGGAGGGTCATAACATCCGCCTTGGCCACAATGCTGGGCCAAGAGGATCAAAGGAGATGCTGGCTCATGTCCTTCAGCAACTGTAAAGCTCTCAGCCCATGGCTCTGGCCAACCCTCCTCTGGGTCTCCATCACTCCCATCCACTCACTGGCCCCTCACAACGCCTTTGTGAGCTCAGAGAGACAGAGATGGAACCCATTTTATAAATGAAGAAACAGGCCCAGAGGGGGCAGCTGACTTTCCACAGCTACACAGCACAACCCTTCTGTCTCAGGGACTCATTTTCTTGGTTCTCAGAAAACAGAGAGAAAGAGACAAATAAAAAGCTAAAGTCCTTTAAATTGAGAACAGCAGCACTAATCACTCCATAGGATGTTGCTCTCCAAGTCAAAGGGTAAAGTGACAGTGAGGCCTCTGCTCCTCAAGGAGCTTTCCCACCAGTGTGCAGGCTTGGCCTGGCCCCGTGAGTAGACTCCAGTCCTCTGTTTTCTGGCCCACCCGGGCACCCACAGATAGGAGCCCCAGGCCTCCATGTTCTGAGCTGTCACTGCATGAACCTGGACTCTGTTCTCCCCCGTCCCCCCCTCACAGAGCAAGGGATAGAGAAATGGGGGGCCCAAGCCATCCCCACAGACTGTACCTGGAGTCAGACTATCTCTAATTCAGCCCCCTGTGAGTGCCGGTCAGGATCCCCTTCTGACAAGGGTTCTGGGCTCTCCCGGGATAGAAAGCATCTGATAAGTCAATGTGGGGCCCAGGCCTCTCCCCCTTTTCGGAGCAGCCTAATGTGGGTGACTGCTTCCCCCTTCGAGCCCAGGTGCAGACTCTGGGAGACAGGCTGCCCATGACCACTCCCCAATGACTGAAGTCCCGGTGGGTGGCAGGCCACGTCTCCTCCCGGGCTAGTCCCAGCTCTGCTACCAACTTGTGTGGCCCTGAGATGGCTGGATCCCTTCTCCGAGTCTCATTTTTCCATGTGGAAGATGAAAGGAAATGACCTCGATGGGCCCCATTGGGCTTGACACTCTAAATTTCCATTTGCTTACTGAGCCTAGTCTGCCTCTCTGCTAGGGCACCCTCAGCCCAGAGAGGGCTGCTGTGGCATTTTCTGTAGTTGGGCATGCCACCTGTTTGGGAGAACTCACCACTAAGACAGGATACCCCAATCCCTGATTCTCGAGAGGTACCATCTCAAGCCTCATCTATGGCCTCGGGGCCCATACCACTCAGGCTGGAGAGCCCAGTTCCATGGTGGATGGGCAGGAGGCTCCTTCTAGCCTTATCTATGGCCTGGGTAGCTGGTGGCAACACCAAGTAAACTCAGTCTCGGGAAAAATCTTCATTTACACAATACTTGGCTGAAGTCACTTCCCAAAGTATTCACCATAAAAACCCCCTCCAGCAGTCAGTCCCTGAGACTGCACAGGCTGCCTCCAAGATCAGAGTCCTCGGTGACCTGAGGAGCAACAAAATTTGCATATAGGTCCAAGTGACTCACTGTGGCATTCAGCCAAGTCACTTCCCCTCTCTGGGTCATTTTCCTAATGTGCACACTGTGAAGCTGACCCAGAGGAGCTGGGGGAAGGTGGGTGACAGGCGGGCTCCTAGCTCTGAGGTCCTGTGGTTTCCCGCAGTTCCCTACCCACCCCAGCATCATGCAGAGAGTTTTGCTCTTGTGTGAAGACCGGCCCAGACACACCTGCCGGCAGTGGATGGGTCACTGGGCCCAATGCTCCCCCTCAGCCCACACACCAGGCCCCAGCTACACTCTTCTGCCAGAGCTAGAGCAGGGCTGGCCACAGGCAGTAGCACTCTGTGCCCACGGAGATAAGTCAGATCGGCATGACTGCTGGCCATGTGCCAGTCCTGGGCAGCTCACCACGCTGACACTACAGACTAGCCCCTGACCTCAGGCTCACCCCGGCCACAGGCACAGACCAAAGTCTGGGCACAGGCAGCCTTTGCACAGATGTAACCCCAGCCCTGCTCACCGTAGTGGGATGCGGATGGCGATGTAGCGGTCAATGGCGATGGCCAGGAGGCTAAAGATGGAGCTCTGCGTGAGGACCAGGACAAAGCAGGCAATGAAGAGGCAGCCATGGCACGCGGCGCAGAACCCAGTGCTGATGGTGATGGCGAAGGGGATGGCAAGCACACCCACCGCGATGTCGGCTGCTGCCAGCGACACCACGAAGTAGTTGGTGACGTTCTGCAGGTTGCTGTTGAGCCACACAGCCCAGCACACCAGCACGTTGCCCAGGATGGCCAGCACGGCAATGGCCAGCTCCACTGTGATATACACCGAGGAGCCCATGGTGGGCACAGCTGCAGATGGGCAGGCTCGGCAAGGACACGGGCCGGGCCAGCTCACGGTCCATAGCTGCAGCCCGGCCGCCCGCCCACTTGGCTCCGGGGACCCAGATCCCTGAGCCCCCTCTCACAGGAGCCAAGTGTGGCCCTGGCAGGGCTTTTTCACAGATGACTCCAAGTCTTACGAAACCAGGCCCTCTCCAGGGGCTCAGGCGGCAGCGTCATGGCTCGGACCAGCTTCTACGTTCCTGAGGCACCTGCAAAGGGAGAGCTGGTGAGGAGCTGAACCACCTACAGAGGGTGGACCCAGCAAAAGGCTGCCAACCACACCCCACGCCCAACCTGGCCCCTTGAAGACCCTATGGCTTCAGATCCTGCCCCACCGGCAGGCCGGGTGTCTGCCTACGCATGCTCCCTGTACCCTCTGTGTTCTGCTGTGGTCACAGCCAGGAGGTAGGAGAGGTGAGATCCTGACCCCCATTGCAGAGGACATGAGCCCAGAGAGCTCTCTGAGCAAAGTTGCTTCCCCAGGTCCAGTGGAATTCCTGTCAAGACCCCCACACAAGGAGGCGGCCCCTTCTCCCAAGTGCTGCAGGACTGGTGATTGTGGGCAGATCCATGGCTGGGTCCCTTCCAGGACTCCAGCTCATCCCTGCCCCTCCCCCAGTACTGTCCAAGGCTCCCTGCATTCCCCACCATGGGTCTTGGGGTCACAGCCCCTCCTATCCTAGACCCAGAGCCAAGAACCAGCAGCAGTCTCAGTATTTTTCCCAGGGGAGCCAAGAATCTCTCAATATCAGTCACTCACGTAGGCCCCCTTGCTCAGCCTCTCAAGCCTCTATGGCGGCCTGGTCAGTCTCTTGGGTCCTGAATCACAGCCAGCCCCAGGATCCTCCCTGCCCCTCCCAGAAAGATCCTCCCCACTTAGGCTCTCCAGGACCACCCACCTTCTCTTGCTGAGCCAGCTTTTCAGTGCCCCGGCCTGCTGCATCCCCATCAGAGCTCTCCTGGGAACGACATGCGTCCATCCAAGGGACATCCAAGGAACACCAGATGCCCAGTCAAGGGACAGTCCAGCAACCCCTGGAGCTTAGATCTGGAAGGATCTGGGGAGCTGTCTGATCCTGTCTCCCACTGCCGGCGAGGGTAAGCCTTCTCACACTAACCTGAACCCACTGCCTGCAGGTGCCCCCACCAGCCAGCTGCAGTTAGGGCGGAACAGGGGCTGCAGCTGCTGTGAGCTTCCCTCCTCTGAGGGAGCTGTCTCACCTCCCACTCCCACACCCTCCCTACCCACTCTGCTGCCTGGCTGACACCACGAATGATTGATTTAAGTTTGGTGCCTGGCAGAAAGCCAGGACTCACTGGGGGTCTATGGGAAGAATGTTTTTCCTTTCTGCACCTTAGTCTTCTCGTTGATACAGTAAGGCGGGTGAGCCCCAGATGACCTCTAGGGGCCATTTCAGCCCTCACCCATGTTTTTGTGTGAGTAAACAGGCAGACTTGAAACATCTCTCACAGAGTCAAAATGCTATAGAAACAGCAGGAATTACTGACTACCCCTTGGAGGTAGAAGTCTTGGTATCCCTAACAGGCCCAAGTGTAGCCCAAACTCTGTTTTCCCCTTTGAGCTTGTAAAATAATCTCTGCTGAAGTGGGCTTCTGCCCACTCAACTGCCTCTCTCTGAGGGCTAAGAGGCCCCCGAATCCACCCACTTCCAGTCCTGAATCCTCATGGGGCCCCTGGGGTACATGGGCAGCAGCCACCAACTGCCTGGGGACAAGAGGCTGGAAGCTACCTTGCATGTGGGCTCGGGCAACCACATTTCCCCCTCTCCTCCAGGATGCAGAGAATTGAGCAGGACTGGTGACCTTGGGAGAAGGTCACCTCTGGTCCCTAATACCAGGCAAAGGGCCAGGCTCACCACCAGCTCCCACATTATCCAGGTGACAGAGGGCTGATATAGAAGAACTGTGACTTTCCTTTTAACTCCAAGGCTGTGAGTACCTCGGGTGGTTGGAGTAAGGGCGAGCGCAGCCGTAGCCACAACTGGGGGGCTCTTCTGCCCCCAACAGGCCCTTTTGCCCCTACTAGGAGGCTCAGAACAGAGCACCTAACACAGGAGGGAGAAGAGGAGGCCAAAGACCCGGCAGAAACAGTCTGAGCAGCCGGCAGCAGGTGGAGAGAGCCAAGTCCCGCCAAGCCCCTGCTGTGTACAGGGCACTTGCCAGCCAGCCACTCACAAAGAGTGTCAGACCAAGTCTCCTGGCATGGTCCCTGGCCTCACACAAGGGCCACAGTTGTTCCTTGGTGTTCTTGGCCTGGAGCCCAGAGTAGCTTTTACCAGGGGCCCACCAGACTCTCAGACAGGTCCCCAGTGGAGCTGGCAGGACCCACCTGCGCCCCACCTGGGTGCCTGGGCATGGCCTTCCAGGTCCAGCACCACCACCAACAGCAACAGGCCACCCTGCAGTCAGGCCCAGAGAGCCTCTGTTCTGGGATCCTGCATCCCACCAGCACTGCCCACTGGGGGGAAGATGACAAACACCTGACATCCTTCTGGTCCCCTCTAGGGGAATCCGCATTGACGGACTGCAAAGCCTTCTGCCAATCTGACCAGCCCAGGCCAGAAGCCTGACATGGCTCAGAGCATCCCCCAGATTCAAAGGCCCTGCCAGGGGCAGACAAGGTGGAGCGTACCACATTTCTGCCAAAGTGAGGCAGAGTTCCCTGCCCTACCACCCAGACCCCTGCTGATGGGGTCACAGGTACCTGTACACCTGCCCTGGGGGCTGGAGTGACTCCACACCAGTTGGGATGCCCAGCACAGGGAGGCCTTCGAGGGGCCTGAGCCAGGCCTCTGTCCAGCCAGGTTTTCCCAGCAGCCCTGGGTGCCTGCTTGCATGCCCTGAATTCTCAGGGTCTCCCCCACGCCTTCGGTGCTGTGGGTCACCATGCTGAACAGCACTGGATGTCAGTACCCTTCCCGACTACACCAAAGTCACCGTCCTGCTGTTCACCAGTCTCACTGCGGGTAACAGACCCTCCTGCCATGGCCAGCCTTGCCTGGGGCTAAAGATACCTAAGGCCCCTGCCCACAGGGCCCACACATGCTGCTTTGATGCCCTTCCCGATCCTCTGCCCCTTCTTTCAGCATTTCTGCAGGTGCTTCCAGCTGCTGCCAACACACCCTGGGCGAGGCTCACCTGGTCCCACAGGCAACCTGAGCACCTGCCAAACCAGAATCCAATCACAGCTGTGCCGCACTGCCCTGAGCAAGCAGATCAGTGCAGTCAGAGGCGCCTGCAGGCAGTCAGAGGAGGGAGGTCGAGTCACCTACCCCTGGGGGAGCTGTATGGAATGGTCGGTCGGGAGCTGCTCAGATGTAGGCCAGCAAATTGACCCAGGGCTGGAGCGCCCTGACTTGTAGCCTTTACCTGATTTCTGTGATGTAAATGCTCCCACCATGGCTGGTTTCAAACCACTAATGTGTTACCGGCTGGAACTGGGGTGCAATGCACAAAGTCCATGGGCCACTGGAATGCCAGCCACCACTAAGCCACCAAACCCTATGGTCCAAGAGGCCAGCCGCTCTGAAGTAGCTTGCACAGCCTGCCTGGGAGCCTGGGAAACGACAGTGCTCTGTGATCTCCCTGGCCCCATGAACCCAATTTGACAGATGAGGAAGCGGAGACTCAAGGAAGTGAAGTGTCCCTTCTCAGCCTCACCAGGAACACTGATGGAAGGTGAAGGACTGCGGAGATGCCCACGGGAAGCACAGCAGCTCTAAGACTTCCTGGGCCCTCCCAGCCCGTCGACGCTTCCCCCGCTTCAGTACCTCCCAGAGTGACAGGAAGGTGGGAGGCCCCAGGAAGGGGGGTGGGGCCAGGGTCTGGCAATTTCCTATCCCTCTCCGAGGTCGGCTCTGTGTATCTAATTAATCCTTGTGTCATCTGTTGCTAGCCAAGAAGGGAAATTACATATTAATAATGTAATATCTCCCTGTGATTGTCCCTTGTTGAGGACAGGGCAGAGGGCAGATGCTGTCCCATATAAACTGGAGCACATGCTGTGGAACGTGCACGAAGAGCCTTGAAAGAACAACCATGTTGGCCTTCTTGCAGTCAGACTCAGAACTACCGCTGCTTCTGTCTTCCTCCTCAGCCCCACCAGGCCTGGCCACCGTAATTAAAACTCCATTTAATCAAAACCCACACATCTCCTGGCCCACTTCTGACTCCTTGTACGTCAGATAGTGAGGTCCTCTGTACACATGCCCAGATGGTGGCCGTACTCCCGCAGAGTCTGTGGACGGAAGTGCCCACCAGCTTCCAGATGGTGCCCTGAACACCTGCCCCCAGGTGTGGCCATGGGCAGCATACAGGGAGTAGCACAGGACTCGAACCATGGCAGGCACACCAGGCCCATTCCTGGGCTCCAGAATCGCAGCCTTAGAATCCTGCTACTTTCTCAGAGCAAACGTTTAACCAAATACCTACTCCGTGCCAGGCAGCACCCTAACTGCAGGGCCACAGGGAGCACTTGCCCCCTGCTGCTGTGCCAACCCCATCTGGGCCCTGAGCCTATAGCAGGGGGCATTGAAGGAGAAAAGAGTCTAGGAAACTCCAGAGGGGTGGCTGCTGCCTGAGGGTGTCAGGTACCTGCAGGTCACTCCCTGTCTACAGGACCTCGGCTCATACTTCCCACCAGCGCAAATCACAATTTCAAAGTACAGGAGGAAAATCGAGGCTAAGAAAGTGCCAGAGTGAGCAGTGCTAAACAACAGTATCAAAAATATGAAAATTAATTCCTTCCGGAAGAAAGGAAGGCAATAATCTAACAATGATTTTATTATTATTTTTATTGAGTCAAGATCTTCCTCTGTCACTCAGGCTAGACTGCAGTGGCATGATCACAGCTCACCATAGACTTGACCTGGGCTAAGCTATCTTTCTGCCTCAGCATCCTGAGTAGGTGGGACTACAGGTGCATGCCACCACTCCTGGTTAATTTTTTGATTTTTTTTGTAGAGATGAGGTCTCATTATGCTGTCCAGGCTGGTCTCGAACTCCTGGGTTCAAGCAATCCTCTCGCCCTGGCCTCCCAAAGTGCTGGGATTACAGGTGAGCCACCGCACCCAGTCCCAATAATGATTTTCAAAGACAGGATCTTCAAAGAGATAAAGAAAGGAATGGCATCCATAAACAAGAATGAGAACTTATGAACCAACCGGCAGAAATGAAGCAAAAATATGAACAAGAAATTATAAAATCTTGGAGGTGAGAAAGGGAGGGACTTGCAATAAAGTACATGGGATGTGATGGGCTTCAGGCACGCAGGCCAGGAGACAGCTGGGGGCTAAAGACGGCAATGAGGAATTCTCAGAGGAGACCCGCCAGAGACAGGCCAGAAGGAAACAGCTGGGCAGCTTAGGAGGGGAATGAGAAGCACCGAGTGCCTCGCAGGGGCTCAGTGGGTGCAGGGGCAACAAGCAGAGTAGGGGCCACTGGACGGCAGGTCATTCCCGCTCCCAAACCCCCAGTCCTCGGCTGGTCCTGGCATGACTGGCTTTGAGGCGGCCCAGGCAGGTGGGGCACGAGCTTCCAGAGCACCAGGGCTCCAGGCCCACCACCCACCTCATTAGCCTCAGGTGCCTCCCCTGCTGCCTGGAGGTGAGTGGCCACCAGGCGCTGGCTCCTCTCTCCCACCCCTTCAGGGTTGCCTGGCAACCCCACCTCTAGGGCTGGGTGCAGGCTGGGCCCAGTACCCAGGCAGGCACCCAGTGGGGGCCCCTCCCCCACCACCCCGGGCGTGCAGCCGCCACTCTGCTCCTGGGCAGGATGTGGGCAGGAGCGGGGCAGAGAACCAGCTCCTTGCAGCTGGAGGCTGAGGCGCCAAGCCTGCCTCACAGAACTGCTTCCACAGCGCAGCCCACAGCCCGGCCCTGGGCCTGCCTCACCCTTGTCCCTGTGCCCACAGGGCTGGCCTCTGCTCCTGCTCCCCACCCACACCCCAGCAAGGCA
>NW_007255906.1:172583-175634 GCF_000164805.1 Carlito syrichta | reverse complement strand
CCCCCCCGCCTGGGATGGCCACTCACCCTCTGACAGGAGGCTTCACTTGACAGTCCTCCTCATCGGGACCACACCTCACCCAAAGGTGCCAGGGACCCACCCTGTGATGGAAGGAGCCCGGCTGGGGTTTGCTCCTGCTCCAACTCATGCTCCTTGAGACTGGAGCAAGAGGCTTCCCCTCTGCACACGGCTCCTCACATGTACAAGGCTGCAGTGAGATGCATCACGTGGAAGATTGGCACCCGGACCTCCCTCAAGTGGCAGGTGACAGGTACTGTGCCACTGAGGAGGGGACACGGGGGTGTCTCTACAAGACCCTGAGAACACAAACCCCACTGGGTCTGGATGGGACTCTGAGATTCTGTGGGGGGCTTGAAGTGGGGTGCTTGAAGGGCCTGCACTGGGAATGGGGTATGCAGATTCACTGCTGGGGTCCCTGGGCCACAGGTATGACAGTGCAGCCCTAGAGGTTGAAGGGAGAGGGCAGGGGAGCCAGGCCAACCTGAGCCCAGCCCATGGGCTGTGCTGGCAAGAGACCTTCTTCCCAGACACCAGTGGAGGCACCAAGGTGGCACTGTTTGCCCCACTGCTTGGCCGTCTTGTGGGGCCTCTCCTCTAGGTGACAGCTGCTGCCAGAGACTCGGCTGGCAAAGCAGCCCATCTGCAGAGATGGAGCCACAGAAGGCAGCACTAGTCCTGCCCTCAACTTCCTAAACAGAGGCCTGTCCCTGAGGTGGGGCAGTAGGCCCAGAAGGATCCCGAAGGGTCTCAGAGGAAGGGCCATGTAGGCTGGACTTGGACGAGAAGGAAGTGAAGGGAGAGGAGAGATTCCAGTAGAGAAAACAGCCTTGGAGGCTTAGAGGCTCCTCTGTCAGCGAAGGCCCAAGGCGGTCCTGGGAGCCAAGCTCCGCCTTTCCTAGGCTTCCAGCCTGCCCTGCACCAGCACGCGGCCTGAGGAGCTCTTGCCTTCCACCTGCATTCTCCCTGGCCCCTGGCAGGCTCCCATGGCATACAGACTGTGGGCCAGGGCCTCCCTCTGCCGATAAGCTGTCCCTACCCAGGGGCCCACCCAGGAGACCAGCAATTCCTTCCCACAGTCCCTGCCTATGAGGCCAGCAATCCCTTAGGGGCTCCTGTCTGCATCCCAGCGCCCTCCCTTCCCCATCCGGGCCAGCTCAGACCCAGGGGCCCATCCCTAGACCTTGAGCCCCTCTGCTTCCTCCTACCCAAGTCCCTTGGCCTAAGCCCTCCCTTCCGTGGCCTCCAGTGGGAAAGGCTGGGGTCCTCCCTTTCCCAACTCAGCACCTGACTTTCATGGTACCTTCTTCACAGCATCTTTACTGCACAGCAAAACCCTTCTCAGTCGTAACGCATGCACATCTCTCAGGGCTATTTGAGTCGCACCAGACAAGACAGACCCCATGAGACAGACGGGATGGCAGCTGAGGGTTAGGTCGCTCAGAAATTAAGCAGGTTGGAGTACCAGGACCTACTTCGGGATTTCAAGTCACAGCTGAGCACCACCAGGGGCTGTAGTCTCCCGGGCTTTGTGGGATGTGATGCCCTGAAGCCACATGCTTGCTTTCAGGGCACATCCAGGACAAGTCCAGTTCACAGGTCCCTCTGCCAGCTCAGCCCAGAGCATCCTTGTGGTATCCCCTGACACTTGAGGCTAACACTTTCCCTCCAGGGTTCCCCAGTTCTACCCCAAACCTACCCTCTGGGCTTCCCTAACCCCCTACCTCAAGCCAATCTCCGTCCCTCATTTTCTTTTCACGTTAGTCCTTGCTAGGATCACCATCCCTGTTCTGCAGCCGAGACCATGGATTCCCGGGCCGATGACTTGCCCAGTGAGTGAGCTGAGGAGGCAGGAACAGATCCCAAGAGCCCAAGTTAGACAATCAAAATCTCCAGTTCATCAGGATGCCCTCTGTGGCTGTGGACTCCTGGAGAGCAGGACTCAGGGTGTCTTCAGGGCCACACCCGCACTTCGTAGGCCAAGCGGGGAGAAGCAACAAGCAAGTCCCCCCAAAACTGGCCAGGTTCAGCCTGGCCCAAAGCCTGTCTCCTGAAGACATGTCTGGGCTGCTGTCAACATCCCAGACTGAGCAGGGAAGCCAGCTCAGCCCAGAGCCTGGTCAGCACGGAGAGGACACAGATGGAGGGTCAGTGGCAAGAATTTACCCGAGAAACACTAGAACTGCTGAGAGGAGACGCCAAAAGGCCAGGGAAGAACAAGGAGGTGTTGACACCAGACCAGTGGACTATCCTTGAGGAGCCCTGCGGGGATCTGCTGGGACTCAGGACGGCTGCCCACAGGACACAGCCTTCCAGGCCCCACCTAAGGCCTCCACAGCAGGGCTGATGAGACAGCCCCCCCCTCCACACACCACACAACAACCTCCCTGCCTGCTGTGCTCCACAGAGCTTTCCACCACCTCAGGAGCGAAACACCCAGGGGCAGCCCTGGCTGGGGGCGTGGAGGGTCATCTGGAGGGTGCAGAGTCTGGGAATCCGGGGCAAGCTGGGCAGCAGAGGCCAAGCGGAGGCAGGCCTGAGCTCCAGGCCCTGTGGGTGGCAGACTCAGGGGAGAGCTGCTGCCCCGGGATGGGGGAGGAGAGCTGGTTAAGCGGCCCACTGCCCCCCAAAGGCCAGGAACACCTGCTCCTCCCTGTGGGGCCCTGAATCCCCCGCCACGGTCGTCTCTGGCTGCAGAGCGCTCCGTCTCCCCCTTCCTCCCACAGGACAGTCGGGGAAACTAAATTCCAAAAGCCGGGACGCGGGGATCTCTGCACCCCGCCCCTCTCCAGCCCTGGGGCCATCCTACGCCAAATCCCTCGAGAGCTGCCACCATTCCTGCCATTCCTACCTCCGCTTAGGGCAGCAAGGCAGGCGGCCAGGACGGGTCTGAGGCGCGCACCCAACCCCGCCCGTCCGTGGCCTCTCCTGGGTCCCCCACGCCAGTTCCCGCCACCCCCGTCCCCAGGACGCGCCCGTCCGCGCTCCAGGCTTCCCTCTCCCGCCGCGCCGGGCGCTGGGGTGTCGCGCCCG
>NW_007255906.1:114453-172059 GCF_000164805.1 Carlito syrichta | reverse complement strand
GCGCCACACCCCCTCTTCTTCCAGGAGTCTCGAGCCTGGGAGTCCCCTTCCCCGCCCTTTGAAGTTCTCCGGGCCCCACCCCCGCACTCCCTCTCTTCCAAGAAGTCCCCAGGGCCGTCTCCGTCGCCGTGGTCCTCCAGGGCTCTGCTCTTCCGTATCAGAGCTGGACTAGATCGGTGCTTCTACGTCATCTGCTCCCCAGTGTCCAGTTGTGCCCTGGAAAGTGCCGAATGCCCGCTCCTCCTCGCTCCGTTCATGGCCACCCAATTCCTGAAAGTAAAGTCTAGCCTCCTTATCAGGCGTTCAGGGTCCCTCCTTGTTCCGCCCCTCTCCACCAACTCCTACCCTTCCTGAGCCTTGCCCAGGTCTGGTGGTGGTGGTGGTGGTGGTGGAAGCTGATGTCTCAGCTCAAAGATACCTTCTGCTGGGTGTGGTGGCTCACACCTGTGATCCTAGCACTTTGGGAGGCCTAGGCGAGGGGATTGCCTGATCCCAGGGGTTCAAGTCCAGCCCAGGCAACTTGGTGAGACTTCGTCTCTACAACCAAGAAAAATTAGCTGGGCGTGGTGGTGCACACCTGTAGTTCCAGCTACTTGGAAGGCTGAAGGAGAATTGCCTGAGCCCAGGAGGTTGAGGCTGTGGTGGCCAGGTGCATGCCTCTACACTCCAGCCTGAGCAACAGAGTGAGACTCCAACTCAAAATAAATAAATAAATAAAAAGATACCTCCAGGAAGCTGGCCCTAATTTCCAATGTCATCCCCTACCCCCACCCCAGACCTTGGGCTAGGGACTCTTGTGTTTTCACAGCTCCTGGTGCCCAGTGGGGCATGGTCCTCCCCTCCCTTCTCTGAACAAGGACATGGGGAGTTGGGGAGTCGTGTCTGCACTACAGGCTGAGGCTCTCAGACCCCGGGGCCGGAAATTCCCTCCACTCGCCCACCCCTCCCTTCTTCTGGAGGCTTTCAATTGGGAGAAATATCAAGTCAGCCCCAGCCTAGCCCAGCCATGCAAGGGGATCAGTCTTCAACCCTTGCATCTGTATGGATGTGGACTAACCCTAATTTCGTTCACAGCAGGACAAGCTGTGTCAGGTGGCCAGAGCACTGGTGGCCAAGAACTCGTGGGAACCCTTGAATTCTAGAGACTCCTGGGATTGGCAGGGTTGTGGCTAGAGGCCCGGGGTGTAGGGGCTTGCCCAGGACCAGGCTACCCCAAGACCGACGCCAGGCCAGGGCACGACCTCTTCCACAGTGGCCACCACTCACTGCAAGGAGGAGTGGGTAGGTGGGTGGAAAGTGGATGCGCAGCTGCCTGACCAGTATGTCAGGGGAGAAAAGGGCCCATGGTGGTGACCATCACTTGCACAGACTCAGCTTCGTCTTCTGGCCGCCTGCCTGGCTTACTCCAGGGCCCAAAGCCTGGGTTCCTGCTCCCATTCGGCCAGCCCGGACCCAGCCCCGATTCCCTAAAGTCCAGTGGGCCCTCAGAAGGCAGAGGAGGGAGGGTGGGGACTCAACATGACTCCAGGTAAACTCCGAGGGGCTAGGCCCACATGAGCTCTGGGGTGCTGTCAGTCTGCCCATGCTGTCCCCAGATGCCTTTCCAACCTTACACCTGGCCTTGCCCTCCCCACCCACCTTTGCTGCGTCTCTGTTCAACGGAGTTCACTTGCCCCCCTTCTCCCATGGGCCCTAGTTTCCTTAGAGAAGGAGCTCCCTGCCCTCCTAGGTGGGATCACTCCCCTGGGACCAGCAGCTGGGCCGTCCTGCCACTGTGGCTTTCCTGTAGGCCTTCAAGGGACCCATCTCCTCACCTGTGAAATGAGGCTGTTCCTGCCCTACCACCTCCCGGAGGCTGAGCTAGTCAGGTCATGAGGTACGGCCCGGGGAGCTGCAGCCCAGAACCCTCCGCACAAGGTAAGGACTCTTCCACAGTGGGGACAAACCCCTCCTGCCCACACCGGTTGCACCCATATTCACTCAAGTCTTTACTCAATAAATGTGCAAGGAATAAATCCCATCTTGAGAGTTGCCGTCATGAGGCAGCAACCAGAACTCAGTTGACTCCGGGATCTCTCGTGTCCCCCAGCCCCAGGGTGGACCCCGATGATTCTCTCCTCTGCCGTTCCTACCTGGGGCCCAGCACCCTCCCTGCCTGGACCCCCACGCATGGCCAGGCCACACGTCCCCGGGGCCCATACCAGGCCCTCTGCCTTGGCAGCACCCTCTCCAGGGAGCGAAGGCTTTGTTCCAAGGCTGGTCCTCAGGGTTCGCAGTGCCAAAGCCTGTTCACCCCTGGGGTTCTGTGGGCAGTGCCTCTATCCCTCAGCACTGGCCCCCAGGACAGGAGGGCTGTATCCCGAGGCCAGAGCTGGCTGGGCAGGGCCTGGCCTGGCTCCAGTCCTGGAGCCAGCTCCTTGGGTCCCCAGTCACCCATGAGAAGCCAGCGCCAGGGAGGCTGTGGGGGGCAGGACTCGGCCAGGTCTCCACCCTTCCCCTCCAGGGGCTCCTCCACAGCCCGTGAAGCACAGGGAAACCTGAGTCCTGTGTCATCTGTCAGGTGCCTCGGCCCAGGTCTCCGTGAAGCCGTTGCCCAGAGGCTGGGCACGTGCTGGGGCCCTCCAGGTCAGTGACGACTGGGAACGGCACCTGGGAGGGGTTC
The DNA here is from genome assembly GCF_000164805.1 of Carlito syrichta. NCBI lineage: Eukaryota > Metazoa > Chordata > Mammalia > Primates > Tarsiidae > Carlito > Carlito syrichta. The sequence continues at coordinate 169,397 of NW_007255906.1, read as the reverse complement.
CCAAACTGCCCGACCCATGGGTTGACCTGTCTTCTCAGCAAGGGGCCTGTGCTGCCAACACCACACGCTCCAAGACCACATCCCCAGCCTCGGGCTTGCTGCCTCCTTCACCAGCCCTGTGCCCACCCCTCCTGAGAACTCTTCCCAGGTGTGAGGCTGTGGGACTGGAGAAGCACCCTTTGCAGATGCCTGGGCCTGGGTCATCCCCCAGGCCTGAGGGAGCTATGGGAGTGAGGGACACAGGCTTGTGCTGAGTGTGACCACTGCCCCGGTAGGCACGGGGACACCCCTAGCAGGCCCCAGCTTCTGACTCTGGGCCTTGGTTTCCCTGCCCAGCCCCAGGCAGGCTTGGAAAAGGCTGCAGGTGCCCACCCTTCCGCCCATCCAGACCCAGACTCCTCAGTCCAGGCAGGGGGGTCAGCTGGGCTCTCTCCTGCTCCAGAATTCCATTCTCAGACAACCCACCCCACCCACCCCGCTGGCCCTTTGTTCTGGCCCAGGATGCACCTGTGCGGCCTCTGGCCCCCATTGTTTGCTCTGGGGCCAGCTGAGTCGCATCAGGGAGCAAGGCCCAGGCTCAGGCCCAAGCAGCCGTGAGCACTAGGAAGGGCCCCGGGAACCCACCAGGCCACCCCGACAGGCTTCCCAACTTCTCCAACGGGGGAAACCTCACAGGGCTCCAGCTTATCCTCAGCAAAGGGAGGCCCTGCAAGAGCAGAATCATGCGGGAGGAGCAACTCCCAAGTAGCTGCAGCCATCACAGCTGCCGTCCTCCAGCTCAGCCCTGGAGGACGCTTAGCCCATGTCTTCTTCTGGGTGTCCGGACAAACAGCAACCTACTAGCAACCTGCGTTGGGGCTGGTCAGTGTAGAAAGCAAGCCCTAAGGGGAGTGGAGCTTTGCCCTGGCTCCAGGGTGGGCAGTGACAGTCCTTTGCAGCCCCTCATGCCAGGGCCTGTCACTCATCACCCCTGGTGGTCATAAGCCACCGCCCCACTCTCCCTGCAGCCGCTCCCGTTTGAGAGGATGCCTGGCAGGAGGGGCCCCGCTTTGCTGCGAGAGGAGCCCAGCGTGTCTCAAGTGTTGGTGACTGACCTGGAGGAGAGCAGGGGTCCCGACTCCCACTCTGCTCACTTGGGCAGAGGCCTCGGGTCTCATGCGGCCCTGTAACAGCCACCTTTCCCTTCTGTGCATGTCTCCCTCCTGCCCAATGGGTGCCCCCCAGTCTTTCTGGTTCTGCCCACTCCTAGCGCCCAGCTCCAAGCCTGTAGACCCCCCACTCACTCTTCGTCACACACTGGGTAACGAGGCAAAGACTAGCCCTTCCCGGCCCTGCTGGGCCTGGTGACCAGGCAGCCGGTGCTGCAGGTCTCCACATGCCTCCAACCACCTGCATTCCCAACCTGAGGCAGCCAGTCAGGCCTGGGGTGGTGGAGTTCTCTCCAGTGCCCCCACTCACCTTCAGAAGATGCACCTGCTGCGGCCCAGTCAAGTCTGGACCTGTTGGGGACAGAGCTCTGGCTGGAATCCAGAATCCTGACCCAGCAACCCAGGAGTCCATCCTCACCCACCTGCAGAGCACAGCAGCTACAAGCATGTCAAGACGGTTACACCTGTCTTTGTCCCTCATTTAAGAGACAACTGAAAGCAGAACCCAGGCTGACCTGGGCTGTGAAAGTGGGGCTGCAGGGCCACGCAGGGCAGCAGGGCTTGGCCACCTGGGCCCAGGACCCCAACAAAGGGTGCAGATGGAGGTATCAGGAGATCTTTCCTGGAACTCTCCACGGAACCTCAGTTCCTTCCTCCCACCATTAAAGCTGCCCTTTAGAGAGATTGTGGCCCCTTCCCTTAGTTGAAGTGGAAGATGTCTCCCCAGAGCTGCCCTGGGGCAGGCAGGGCCAGCTCCACGTGGAAGAAGCAGCGCTCTTGTGCCAGCCCCGTAGGTTCTGGGCATAGTAAGCTGGGCTACAAAAGGACCTTCTCAGGGTAAGCCTCAGTCAGCACCCAAGGCAGCTGCACAACAGGCAGGAGGGTCTGGGGAGGGCACTCTTACACACCTGGGTAGCAGCAGCTAAGGAGGCCTGTACTGCCGACCCAGGTGCAGTGGTGGGATCACCCTCCTCTTGCAGGGTGGAGGCGACGTGATCAGTGGCGCTGCACACAGGGCCTCCGTGTCATCTCTGTGGAGTCTCACTGATGCCAGGGCAGACTCCCTTCCACACAGCAGAGGACACAGCACAGCATTTGGTGAGTGGGGAGGGGCTGGAGCCAAGCTCAGTGCTGCCCAGTTCTTTCATACCCATTCCAGGCTCCAGAGCCGGTACCTGCTGCCCAGCACTGCTGGGGTAGGCTCAGGAGCACTCACAGGACATAGTCAACTCCTGCCTCCTCGGTTGCTGGACCCCTGACCTTTGGGAAGGGCACTCACCATGTGTCCCTGTGCAGGAAACAGCACCCCACAGGTGCTGTAACACAACAGTGCTGTCTGGGCCGTGCTCAGTGGATTCATAATCACTGCACACAAGATGCACAGGAAAAGAGGGTTGCCTCTGGTGGTATATTTTTTCTTCTCTATAATTTTGTACATCGTAAGAAATATCTCCAAGATACTTTTCTTTTCTTTTCTTTTTTTGAGTTGGAGTCCCACTCTGCCACCCAGGCTGGAGTGCAGTAGCACACTCACGGCCACCTCAGCATCGACCTGCTGGGCTCTGGTGATCCTTCTGCCTCAGCCTTCCAAGTAGTCAGAACTACAGGTGTGCGCTACCACACCCGGCTGATTTTTTATTTATTGTAGAGACAGGGTCTTGCGAAGTTGCCTAGGATGGTCTCAAAACCGCAGACTCAGGCAATCCACTTGCCTCGGCCTCCCAAAGTGCTGAGATTATAGGCTGAGCCACCGAATCTGGCCAAGATACAATATTTCTAAAAACAAACATAAAAAACCCTCCAGATAAGCTCCCCCTGCTCTCTGGTGGGAAGGCAAATGTCTGGGCTCTGCTGGGTGTCTTCCCTCTCCTGGGGGCAGTGCTGCCGCTATCTCCGGGGTCCAGCACCTGTCACACATCTCAGTGGTCACAGGACTTACCTGGGCTACCCTCGTGTCTCAGGCCCAGGGACTTGCCCAAGTGCTGCAGCCCAGGTGTGACCAACTTGATTCTGGGTCAAGGCCTTCCTGGTCTCAGTGTGCTTTGGGGTGGGGCCGCAGGCTGGGTTCTGAGGCACCTTCCTTCTGTCCAGTCAGTCCAAGGAGGCTCCCAGGAGGTGATGCAGATTCTGTCAATATCCGAGGGACAGCAGGGAGGGAGGGGCAAGCTAGAAGAGCCCAAGCCTGTTGTGTTTCAGCAATTTTAATACATTCAAGAATATTTACTAGAGCAAAATCTTAAAGTATCATCAGTCAGCAGAAGCCTGTGATCAAGAGACATGGCTGGCGGCTGGCTCTTTTACAATAAAGCTTATGCTTGAAGGGAGGAGGCAGAGTGGCTTCACAGCAGGTGTTGCTGGGCCAAGAGCACCTCCAAACATGTGATCACCTAATCATTCCCACACAGCCGACAATGTTATAAGGATCCTACTAGAGAAGGCAAAAAGTGATGCTCTGGAATCTTGCCTGTGGATTCACATACAGATCTTCATGGGGGCAACAGGTCCTAGGTAAGCCTCCGGGGAGGAGGGGGGCAGGCCCTCCTGTGCCCACCCTTGTTCCTTGTCACTGTCCCTAGGGCCTGACGCTGGATTCATGGGATTCCCAGAGGGGAAATGCCACCCAGATACAGTCCAATAGCAGTGGCCACCTCCCTTAAGAAGATTCTGGCGTTCCACCTCCACCCCATGCACGAGCTGCCAGGGCTGGGCTCACATGGCCAGCAAGGAACAAAGTAGTGAACCACAGACCCAGGGAAGTCCTCTCATTCCTAAGAAAAAACAGCTCCCCAAGGACATAATAAATTAACAAAACCATAACCAGACATCCTGGTTCCAGACAAGTTGAAAGGCCTCTTTGCAGGCAAAGGAGAGCAAAAGTGGAAACTCAGAACATTTAAGTGGAGACATTAAAAAATGGTAATTCTCACACAGTCACTCACACTGACGGCACAGCCATCCGTCAATAGAGCAGCAGGAACAAGAACAGAACCTGGTCAGGAAGGGCTGGGCCAGGGTCTTCTGGTGTACTCTAAAGCATGACTGCTCACCTGGCCTCTCCTTTAGTTGGAAATGGGCATCTCACCAAAACCCTCCAGCCAGGGCAACAGCCTGAGCTGCCAGGTTAATGCGTGGGCAGGTCTGCTGGGCAGCTACTGGCCATCCTGTAATGGCATGCCAGCAACCGCACTCACATACACATTGGATTTTCTAATGATCACATTCTTTTCTAGGCTACAGAAATGTATCAAATTCCTAGTCTAGAACATCATGCTTGAATGCAGACCCTCCATCTGCAGTTGGAGTGGGCAGGCCTCCTGGAAGCCCATCCTTGGATCCAGTCCATGGGGCAGTGACTCCACTTCCACTGGTGGCCAGTCTTCTTCATGGTACTTTGCAGGTGCCAAACACAGCTGTGTTCCAGAAGTTACAAGGTCTCGACACTGTTCAAGCCAACAGCTACTGTGCTAGGTATACTCGAGACATGGATAGGTTTCCTGTCCCTCAAAAGGGCTGTTGAGTCCAGCCTGAAAGTCATCCCAACAGACCACCATTAAATAAGGCTTTGGTTCAAACAGTGCAGAACCTGGGGAGGGTGGGGCACGGCAGTGGAGCCAACTCCACCACCGAATCCCTGATGACAGAAGGCAGCTGGCTACCCTTACCAGGAGAGTTAAGGCACTTTCTTAAACTCTTGCCTAGGAGGATTATGTCTCAGCAACTCAGAACTGACTTAAAATTACACCCTCTGACTTCCTAAAGTTGTTTACTTTTTCTCCTGCTACTTCCTACTCCATTCCTTGCTCTTGCCATACTACTGTTCAGATTGTGTTTTATCTTTATGCTTATCAAAACAATTTAACTTTGGTTCCAATAGAACAGAAGCTATTTATCCCAATATTGTTCATAACAAAACAACAATTTTAACTAGGTGAACTCACGACCAAGAAACCGAAAGACAGGACTAGGAGCTCCAAAGCCCCTCCAGGGAGGAGGACAGGTTGCAAAGTACCAGGTGTTGGGACGCTGCACCTGCTCCTGCCAAAAGCCCAGTACTGTGGATGTGGCAGCCGCAGTAGCCCTGAGAGCTGGGGACACCTGCACCACAGGGTCTCGGGTCTTGACACTCTTAGCTAAAGGTAAAATGTCTTGACCCACTGGTCAAGACAGCTCAGTTGGGTGGAAGGAGCAGCCGACCCCTTCTGTAGTGATGTGCTCCTGAAAAGCAGGTCCCTGTGAAGGGCCCAGAGTGCTGGGAAGTTGAAACTTCTGCCAGGCAGGCTTTCCTCCTTGGTCCTCACCAGCAATGGAACCTATGCTGGTCAATAGTTGAGAAGTGCTGTGGCTTAAGCTTCCATCAACCCCCGGGGAGTTTCCCACATAAATTAATCCCTCTTCCCAAGTTGAGCTGTACATGAGCCCTTTGCACCCAGAGCATTAATGTAGTTCAGTATTCTCTTCAGAAGGAAACTCCGGCAGCCAATGGCCTGTGTGATATGAACAGAGCCCACACGACTCAAGTGAGTGGGTCATACAGGAGGAGCCCTGGTCTGAGCCATGGGTCACAGGGCCAAGTTCTCCCAACGTAGAGGCCCAAGGCTGGAAGCTCATACGATGTGGGCAGCCCAGAGTCACTGAAAGCTTTACAGGGGTGCGTAGCTAATGGCATTGGTCTTGCTTGGTAACTGCGGAGGGTCCTCCAGCCATCAGGGCAGCTTCTCTTGGTGTGTTCAGGTTTCAAAGTACTTGTAGATAGCCGTCACGTACAGCATCACGTTCTGCCAATCTGGCCGTTCAGTCCGCACCATTTCATTAATGTCCTGTCAGAGAAGGAAGAGACTCACTTTGGATGCAGGTCACCTCCTGGCCATCCCAATGGGCTCATTGCCACAGCAGTGTGGGCTCTTGGGGTTGAATGGGGCCTTAAAGGATTTTTCAGTCTAAGCCTGATTACCTGTTTCAAAGGCCTGGCTAAGAATGCCTCCTCCAAGAGGTGCCTCTTCCCCGGGCTTTAGCGTCGTCCCAGAGCTGCCCACCCCTGCAGGACACATGCAGGGCCACTTCTCTACTCCCCACCAGGCTCTACAAGGCTGGAAGGGTTTCATCCAGTCTAGGGGGAACCTCCTCCCTCATGACTTCTCTTCTTAAACCAATTCTTGGGGACATTTCTGAGAGCCCTCTTCAGTCCAGGCACTGGCTGAGGAGACTTTCTGTGTTGGGGACTCCCAGAACCAACACTCTGATGACCATCATCATGGACATGGTTGACCTGTGGGATGTGAACTGATGTGATAAGAAAACAAACTTAGGAAACTGTGAACCAAGAGCATGGGGAGCTTCCTGAGGGCCAGGGCTGAGAGAACCCTTCCCATAGGTGAGGACAGAATATGCAGCTGAGCGTGCAAGACCCAGAGGCACCTTGGTGACTTGGTACAGAAAACAGAACACCTGTCTGTTCCATGCAACAATCTTGACTATAAAAGTTTTTAGAGTGAGGTAACTGACCACTTTTTGTTTGTTTGTTTGTTTGTTTTTTTGAGTTGGAGTCTCACTCGGTCGCCCAGACTGGAGTGCAGTGACTGCTCCCGGCCACCGCAGCCTCGCCTGCTGGGCTCCGGCGATCCTTCCGCCTCAGCCTTCCGAGTAGCCAGAATTACAGGCATGCGCTACCATGCCCAGCTGATTTTTAAATTTTTATTGTAGAGATGAGGTCTCACTGCCCAGGTGGGTCATGAAGACCACTTTTTATATATTAGAATTTTACACGTGTGATGCAAATATCCAGTAATGTTTAATATTTAACTTATTTCTCCCTATACAGTTGAATAGAGGAAACCTTTAAAAAAAAAAAAAAGGCATGTTTCTATGAATTTAGAAGATACCTGTGGCATGAACACTCTGGTGATGTAAGTACCTCTTTACAGAACATCCAGATGCTACAAATCAGGGCGATGGGCACCTGGGGATGAGGAGGTAGCCCTGGAGGGCTGCAGAGGTACTCTGGGTCCCAGGGCAGTTCTGGAGTCTGACCTGAGCCTTCCCATGGGTTCTCTCCTTTGTGAAAACCACTGAGCCCTGCACTCTGGTCTGCACGTGTCCTACATGACGCTTCAGCACTCAATTTACTTAATGAAAGTGTCTCAAGGGATAAAGCTCAGCTTTGGATGTAGATGAAGTATTTTCCCCCATAAAGTTGGGTTGGGTGATGATGAAAGCCCACCTATGTGAGCCTGGCAGAGGCCTGAAGAAGAGTCTGGGAACAAATGAGGTCTCTACAGCTCCCTTCTCGCCTGTGAGCACCAGTTCCCCATAGCCTTTGTGAGGAAGTACAGGAAACCCTTGTCTAGCCTCTAAAGCACCTGGCCTGACTCAGGAGCTGCCCTGCTCTCTCCCTCCAGACTGACAAAATACAGAGAGACTTGCTGGCATGTGACTCTCAGACAGCAACATTTATAAACATGTGACATTTTTCCTCTGGTCCAAAGGACTCCCTTATAGAAGAGACAACTATGAGGAACAGTCCCATGCAAGGTCTGCTGCACCTGTGGTCTCCAGACCCCATCCCACTTCCCAGCGCTTCATGAGGGTCATAAAGTGCCCGAGCAGGGAGCCAGATCCCACATCTGCACCCCCTGGATGGGACCCTCCCTTGGTGCCAGCCCACCCAGCAGCCGCTTATCACCAGGCAGCCCTGCTTCCCAATACCCATGTGGTTTCAGCTTAAATAGGACAAAGCTCTTCCCAACCAGGAGGGCCCTACCAGTGACTTGGGACAGGGGCTTACCAGTGTGGATTTGATGCCGACACTTTCAGCTGCCTGGAAAGCCAGCGTGAAGTTCCTTCTCTGTAAAAGAAACCAAGTTAGACCCGCCTGGGGAACTTGGCGAGACCTCATCTCTACAATAAAATAAAAAATCAGCCGGGCGTGGTCGTGCACGCCTGTAGTTCCAGCTACTCAGAAGGCTGAGGCGGAAGGATCGCCAGAGCCCAGCAGGTCCAGGCTGCGATGGCCGGGAGCAGCCACTGCACTCCAGTCTGGGCGACAGAGTGAGACTCTGACTCCAAAAAAAAAAAAAAAAGAAAAGAAACCAAGTTGCTGCAGTGTCCAAAACAATGCAAGGAGAGAGTCCACAGGGCCTTCACAACTGCTGGCAAAGATGCTCCTGCAGATGACACCCACCTATACCTGGTGCCAAAACAAGCCTGCTGAGGGTACTTGAGACTCCAAGTCACACCAAGCACCACTCACAGGGCCTGCCTGCTCTCACTCCTCACCAGCTGTGAGAGATCCACACCACTTGTTCTTTCCTCACTACAGAGAAGCTCACTACTGACACTGACTCGAACCAGTTGGACACCCCCTCCCAAAGCTAGTAAGGAACACCTGTCAAATGGGTTTCCTTCTGTGGAGATCTTCGAGGGTTATTTTCAGGGCTGGGGGCTGACATGGGGGAAGCAGGGGACCAGGAACAGGGCTTTGGGCCAGGATCCTCTCCCAGTGCCCATCTGGGCAGGGCCTATCTCCTGACCCCGTCCCCCAAGGAGCTCTCTGAATGGGAAACCCCCAACCATAGCCCAGGAGGTCATATGGTTGGTGTTTCTCACCAGTTCTGAGACCCACAGTGCAGAGCAGGCCATGGAGTGAAAGCACTTCTGATGACGCCCTTGATCCTAAATATTGTCACCCAGGCAGGAAAGGCTGCTCCCACTGGGAATGATATCACATGGGGAATTCTGAACTGGCCAAATGTTCCACATGAGGTGGGTCAGGGACTGGTAGGTTTAGCAGATGACATAATTCCAGAATACGACCCACCTGGAGGCCAACCAGTGCTGTGGCATGTGACTATCGATGGCAGGTGCTGCCCCACCTCACTCCACCTCCCCCCCTGCATGGATGCCAGGAACTGGCCCTCTGTAGTCTGCCCTACCTTATCCTGGCTGTTCAGTTCTTGGTATGGAATGTGGGCTGGCAGATATGTATGCAGGAGGGCACAGAAGGCCAACCCGTCATTCCAGCTGCTGCTGAAGTTTGTGATGTCAATATTCTGAAGGAAAGGAAAAAAAAACAGGTAAGCAACAAATGCTGTGACCCTCTCCAGAGACAATGAGAAGGGTGGAGGAGGCCTCAGATGCCACGGGGCCTCCCAGACACAAAACCAAGCCCCAGGCAGGACAGTCTCTGGAAAAACCGCAGCATGTTGAGGGTCATTTCCAAAGTCCACCTGGCATCTGTGACACCCCCCCATCCCACCCTCTAGCTGCAGACACAGTCATGCCTGAACCTGGTATAGCACAGGTGTCCACACATTACTTATTTTGTTGCATACACAGAGAGGCCTCCAGGCCACTAGGCTGGCCTCCTCCACAAACTGCTAGGGGGACAACACAGACAAGAGGACATGGGCAACAACCAATGACCTTTAAAGCACCAAGCATTAGAATGCAACTCATTCTTCATTGTTTGTTAGTACCTAAAAGATCCTCCAAATCAGTGTGGATTTCAGAGCTTGCTCACATGCGAAGATGCCACCTACACTTCTCGCTGTGCTGACACCAGCTCTGAGGGTGGGAAATGAGGACAGCAATGCTGTGGTCCCAGAGAACGGCTCTCTATATGCACTGGGGACCTCTGTGGCTCTCATCAGCACACACTCACAGTTAAAAAAATAATTTAAAGATACAGGTTTGTTTGAAGATATCCTTGATGAGGCAGGCAGAATTTATCCACGTGATTAAAAGCCTCAGTGCCCCTCGTACGTCTTGTGTGTGGGAAGGAAAGTGCGCGGGGCGCCTCAGTCCTGTGGCCATGGGATCAGCTCTGCCAAGGGGAACTGTGGGGCACAGAAGGGGAGGCAGGGCTATTCTGTTAAGAAGAGTTGAGACTCAGTCTGATGTCTCCGATTAGGGACACTAAGGAACCAAAAGGTATGCACCATTCACAGTATTTTATGTGATATTGCAACTCAGCTGGTATAAAGCCTTTTTCTCTGTTTGCAACAATTCTTCTGAAGATAAATCCATACATTTAAGTTTTGCTAATTCACAGGCTTTATGTAGATGTCACAAACTGAAAAAGCCACCCCCCCTCAACGCTTTGTTCACATCTCATGCCACTGACAACTACATCACGAGTCAGCTTCCTTAGGTGACTGATCATCTAATTGAAGGCAAACTGCCTAGTTCCTGGGTAGCATTTCCTACTCCTCCCAGGAACGAGTGATCCACAGCAAAATACAAATACTATTTACATTTGTATAGAGTTTTATAAGTTTACAAAGTACTTTGCCATTTTTGACCCCACAGTTAGGTCCTAACACTAAGTGGGGGACCTTTAGCTCAGAGACAAGGGCAGGTAGGGCAATGGGGACCAAAGCTCAGAGCTGTGAGGATGTGTCCAGGCAGCCAGGCTGGGGGACCACCCCCCCAAGCTTTCAAGGGAAATCACCTCAGCCTAGCCTCACAGCTCTGGGTGGGTCTCCTTACAAAGTAGCAGCCACATGGAGGAGTGTGAGGCTGATTTCTCATCAGTTCCATCATCAAAATGTATTTTCTACCCCCAACTGCCCGTGCCCAGAATGCTGCCCTCTGGGGGTGTCCACACAAAGCACGAGTCTTCTGAAGGACAGCAGCCCCAGAGCAATTTCTTTTTTTTTTTTTTATTGTAGAGATGAGGTCTCACCAAGTTGCCCAGGCTGGTCTCGAACCTCTGAGTTCAGGCAATCCTCTTGTTTTGGTCTCCCAAAGTGCTGAGATTACAGGCTTGAGCCACCGTACCCAGCCTGAGCAATTGCTTTCATAGGTCATTAACCCGACAATCAGCTGCTTCCAATTTCTCCATTCTGACCCTGAGACACTCTGAAGAAAGTGAGCAGATTAAGGAAGAAAGGGATGCAAACTTGCCAAGAGACACATGAGAAGGTGGCAGGAGGCTTGTAGTAGCCAATGTGCTGCCAGTCTGACTTGGCTACTGAGGAGTGTGTCACCAGGCTCCACTGACAGCCCTCCCCAAACACCTGAGCCAGGTTAGAATCCTTCCTGCCTCAGTGTGGCAGTCTTCAGGTTCTCTGGACATGAGAATCGGACCTGCTACGTTTCCAAGAGGCTTGGTCGCCTTCCATAAGGCTTGCTGCTCTGACCATGAGTTAAGTCACTACCCCCAAAAAGGTTCTGACAACCTTATGCAGATGTCTTGCCACAAACGGTGCTTGACAGTTACACTCCCATAACGCACACACACAACGTCGCCTCTTTTATCTCACCCAAATCTCAGGAAGCAGCCGGCTGGACAGTCAGGTCCATCAGGGAGGAAATCAGGAAGAGGCAGAAGTGCTCAGCAGGTGGCAGAGTAGACAGGGACAGGAGCCTTATCCCCAAGCATCCTGTGAGCAGTATCTCACCTTGTGCTCACAATCATCCCAGAGCAATATGAAAGGAGGCTGAGGCTCAGAGAGGCCAAGACACTTGCATTGGCTACAGAGCTGGTCTGTGGAATCATTTGGAGTCAGGTCTATCACAGCAGGATCAGCCTGCTTTCCTTTAGGTGTTCTGGTGATCTTTCCTAATGCTCTGTGCAAAGTGCCACATTTTCACAGCATGAATAAGCTTAGACTGGGGGTGCAGAGAAGATGGCAGGAATGAAACACAAAAGACATGAAAGATGGGTGACGACTCATCCACCATGCAACTGGCAGGGTGCAGTGCAAAATGAAAATGCAGGGTCCCTTGTTAAAAATGCAGAGGAAAAAGCCAAAAGGCGCTAAAAAAAAAATGTCAGGTCCCAGGTGCTAAGTGTCTGATGAAAGAGCCAAGCCCATCGGGCATCGCTGCAGGGAGAGCAGACCAGGAAGTGTCTTTATAACTTGAGGAGCTCTGTGAGAGGCCAGTGGCAGCATCTGGCCCCTAGAGGTCACATTCATTTCTGGAGGAAAACAAACCTTCACTTCCTGCCACAGCCGCCCCTTTGGCTCCCTGGAACACAGGCGGCTCTGGCAGGGTCGCGGACGTGCCTGGCCTCACCGTGTGCAGTGCCTCGAGGCAGAGGCAACCAGCTGCCCAGCTGTGGGAACCCCGGCATTCCCTGGCCACAGCTTCCTCAAGACAAACCCAGCACCCAATGGGAAGAAACTGCTGCTTCTGCACCTGACCCTACCCAAAACCTCCAGGAGGAGACTTCATTTACAAAACATGCCAGGGTAGAGATCTGAACCAAGAAAACAATGGCTCCTTTAGTTCCAGGGTAGGGGGCATTAACACTTGGGTACCTGAAAACCAAAATTTCAAATCAATACAACTAAAGCTCAAACCAAGGCTGACTAGTTGGGGGTTGCCACCTCCCTTAACCCTCAGTGGGCTGGATGGGAGCTGGCCAGGCCACTCTGCCTCCTGCCTGTTAAGATGGGTGCCAGTAAGTAGTGAACCCAAGAGAAATCTGGGCATCCACTCACTCCTCTGCCTCCTATCCACCATCCAAAGAGACACTGCAGGAAAAATGAGCCAGGCCTTGAAATAGAAGTGCTTCCAAAGACAGGAGAGAACAGGCCCTCTACTCCCAATCTCACCAGCTGTTTCACTGTTTGGACTCTTCTAGGTTGAAAAATCTAACTACTAATGAAGCAATGTTGACTAAAGATAAAAAGGTCTACAAACAACAAAGTTGGCTTCTCTGAAAAGCACAGCACTAGAAAATCCAGACAGGAAGGTGGAGTGGCTCCTCTGGCTTCCTCCCTGGAGCTCCTTGTTACATGGCAATCACAGCCCATTAATATGATGGCAGGATTAGTAAGTATTTTAGAGAACAAATACATGGAAAGATACAAAAATCACACTGCATCACCAGAGAAATGACTTCTCCCTTCTCCACCCAGTGAAGACTCCTCTTTTAGCAGCTGGGACCAGCCCCCCGCTGGAAGGGGGCTCCTGCACACCTTTACCCACCAGGTACATAACCTGCCCCGTTCCCAAACTCAGAACACCCAAACTCCACACTACTGGAGGACAGCAGGGATGGGCGGAAGATCCTGAGGCGCTCACTGCAGACACACCTATACTTCCTGCCTGGACCTACAGAGTGGCCTGGGAGCAGCTTGGTATTCTGTCCCCATCTGCATGAGGTTTGAGGCTAAACTTCCTGTTGATTTCTAAGGTGGCAAAAGGTACAGGCAGGTGAATCTGCCTGTGGATTGCTGGCCCATGCAATGTATGATCATTTTATCTGCCTAGGAATTCTTGGCAACTGAGGAAAAAAGTTAAAGTTTTTATGTCTTGGAAAAATCAACTCAATACTACCAGTATGAATCTTGTAGGCAGGGTATGGTCCAGGTTTGACACTTTCTGGGTACATGACTTGGACTTCTATAAAGTGGACATGCAAATCCTGGCCCATACAGGAAAATGAATCATGAAACTGTGGCGTTCTTTACATGCATTAGGCATGTTTTAGGGTTTTATTTACTTATGATAGTTACTGTGTAGCAGATGGCATCAGCCCAATCCAGGACAACAACAAGCAACAGAAACTCTGAGAACATCCCTAGGCTGCTCCTTCCTGGAGCCCTGCTTCTGGGCACACGGCCACAATTCCATTGACCCTCATCATATTTATGTAACTTGCAAATGTTCACCTGCCTTCATACAAAAATATGGAGCAATACCACGTGGCTCGGTATATGGCTCCCTTCCTTCTCTAAGGTTTGGATGAGAAACTCAGATAACAAACTATCTCAAAATCCCAACTTCTAAAGTGTTCACTCAAAACATACTGGTAGGAAACATGTTCTAGAATCACTTGTTTCAAAGCCATTCAAATGCCTTTTGAATTTGAATGGCTTTGAAACAAGTGATTCTAGAACATGTTTCCTACCAAGGCAGCACCTGCCCACCCCCAGTTGGCCTCCTGGTAGGAGTGTTTTCTGCAGGCCTACAAAGGCCTTATCAGGATTAGTGTAAAAACAGAAAAGTAAAGGGCCTAGAGCCATGTTCTTCCACCATTGTAAAGGAGACCTGCACCTTGGAGAGGAGACAGAGTGTCATCAGAGTTCTGTACCCCAGCATGGAATCCACACATTAATGTGTTCACAGAAATGCTTCTGGGGACAGCTGGGGGGAAAGGGCAGCTGAGGTTGCTGAGCAGAAGACCTGGGAATGGATTGCTCTTTTTGAGGATTCATTGCCCCATTCAGTGATTGCTCACCTGGGGCCAGTCTGTCCTTACATGGAGCCAGGCCCCAGGATCAGGTCTCTCATGGGTGGGCATCTTGTAGGACAGAACTGATAAGTGGGCCTGACATGGTCCAGGGTTTGAGGAAGCTTCAAAGGGAAGTGTGACTGGACTGAGGTCAGAAGAGCAGCCAGGAGCAGGCGAAGGGCAGTAAGGGGACATCAGAGGCCAGAGGCATAACAGCTGCAGAGATCCGTGGCAGGCTGGAGCTAAAGCAAACTGGACTTGGTGACAGACTAGATAGGAGGAGGAAGAGGGCACATGGTCCCAAGGACAGCCTTTGGTTTCTGTGGGCAGAACTGGATGCCGATGATGACCTTCACAGAGGCAGAGCTTGCTATAGGAGGGTGGGTCTCAAGCAGATGAAGGGTGTGTTTTTGGTGCATTAAGTTCAAGGTACCCTGGAGACATCTAAAGGGTGCCTGGTGATGCTAACGAGTGGGTCAGGAGCTCAGGAGAGTGGTGCAGAGAGAGAGAAAACGTGTGTCATCAGAGTTCCAGATGGAATTACCTAGGGACAGTCGCCATGGGCAGTGAGCAGGAAGGAGGTCTCAGACCCAGACCCTTGGAACTGCCACCAATAACAGCCACATTGAAGAGAATAGCCTTTAATGGGACACAGGGGAAGTCTGAGGGTGGGGAAGGTGGGAGGGGAAAGAAACCAGAAGGCAAAGGAAGAGAGTGCTTAAAATAATGGACAATGCAGTAGTGCTGCTGAGAGGCCAAGAGGACTTAGTAAAATCTCCAGCAGTTAGTGACATATGGGTTGCTTAACATTAACCACAGAAAGCAATGGCAAATCAAGGGAAGAGCAGTCACCAATCAGGGGTGTGTGTATGTGTGTGTGTTTTTAAAGAGACGGGGGGTCTTGCTATTAGCAGTCACCAATCAGGGGTGTGTGGGTGTGTGGGTGTGTGTGTGTGTGTGTGTGTGTGTGTGTGTTTAAAGAGACAGGGGGGTCTTGCTATTTTACCCAGGCTGGGCACAAACTTCTGGACTCAAGCAATCCTCCTGTGCCAGCCTCCCAAACAGCTGGGTACACAGGCGTGAGCCACCACACCCAGCTCACAAATCTTCATAGGTTAAATGAGCTTTAATAGTGTTACAACTTTTACAGATAATCTTTTTACAATGTGTTTATTTCACAAAGGTTGTCTAGAAATGGAATTTCTAGACTGTAAAAGTGGCATTTTTGATGCATTAGGAAAGCCGTTATCTTCCAGGGTTTTCCCTCTGAGGGAAAGCTGTTTGTGCTCTGCAGATTAATGGAGGAGCTGCAGGCCTTAGGCTCTGCACTCATGCCCCAACTCCATATCAACAGCATCTGGAGCAGGCAGTAAAACTCTTTCAAGTAAACTATTCTTTTTTTTTTTTTTTTTTTGAGTTGGAGTCTCACGCCATCGCCCAGGCTGGAGTGCAGTGGAACACTCATGGCTACCCCAGCGTCGACCTGCTGGGTTCCAGCAATCCTTCCACCTCAGCCTTCCAAGTAGCCGGAAGTATAGGCGCACACCACCATGCCTTACTAATTTTTTATTTATTGTAGAGACGAGGTCTTGCCAAGTTATATCTGAGCTGGTCTTGAACCCGTGGGCTCAGGCAATCCACTCGCCTCGGCCTCCCAAAGTGCTGGGACTACAGGTTGAGCCACCAAGCCTGGCCAAGTAAACTATTCTTAAAAGTCACAAAATTTTGACTCTAAAGGATAAATGCATACTAATAGAAGGACTTTCTATGGTTCACTAATCACAGCCAATGGTGCTAATCTCTTTAAGAAGCAAACAATTTTCTTTTAAAAACAGACACAAGAGCAACGCAACCCCTTTGGGTCCTCTCCTGCTCTGGGAGTTTTTCTGTCCTCTCAATAAACTTTGCTTTTTAAAAAAAAAACAAAAAACAGACACAAAACATATAGTAATTATAATGCAAGTTTCTTATTGATGAATTCAGATTCTGCATTTAGTTTTCAGGTCAATTTAGCGATATTCTATTCTATAAGATAATTCTATGTTAGGTCTAGGGTGGACAAAACAAGACACACGACATGTACCAGAACAAAAGTCCCAAACAGCCTCTGCACAGACTTGGCTGAGGAGCTCTAGCCAATTTTCTCCTAAGAGTGCACGTCCTCCCATCCAGGAAATGTTACTAAGAGACAGGGGACATATGGGGTCTATTTCACAGTGACAGCTGATGTCCTTTCCATCCTCATGAAGACTTGGATGTAGGCTTACAGAGCTGATTCTGACACCTTCACCCTTCCAAGGGATGGCAGGGTGGTTTCCACTCCCTGCTCCTTTACCTGGGACGGAAGCCCCAGTTTCAGGTGTGACGCCATCTTCTGTCTGCAGCCTTTAGGTGGCTGTCTCAGTATGCTTTTGTATGCACTGAGAGTTGGGAGATGGGATGTGAAAGCAAAAAATTACACAAATCTCCACATAAAAGGTTAAAAATATGTCATAAAATATTGTAAAATGTTTTCAATTTGTTTGAAGCTTAATTAAGGGCTATAAAATATACCCCCAAATAACACATGCTCTTTGAATAACTATGAAGGTTCTGATCTTTTTAAAGAAATGCCACTTTTATGGTCACATGGCAAGAAGCCAAAGTCAATTCTCCACTGACATGTGCAAGAACCCATTTCCTTATGCCTGTCTGGACTGCAGAGAGCAGTGTCCCCAGAGCCACACTTGGGCAGAGGTATCCTCACTGGCACTAGCTTTGAGGATACCACACTGTTGAACCACAACCTGGTGCACTCAGAATGAAACCTGCTGGGGGTCATAGCCTAGCCTTCGGGAGATAGATATGAGTTACCAACAAAACCCCTGCCCACACCCATGGCACCATTCCCACCCATGCTGTGGGGCAGGGTTTGGAGGGTATTTGGGAGCCTGAGTGAGGGGTACCTTTTCTGTGTATGCTATGGTGAGCGAAGACATAAGACCTAAAAAGGAGGAAGAAAACAGGAGATGGTGTTTATCACTCTGGGTAGGGCTGTGAAACAAAAGGCCCTGGGAGTGATGAATGGGAGCCCGCCAGGGAGCCCTGGCTGCTGGTCTGAGTGTGCTGCCTAGGGGACTACAGTGCTCTAGCTCCTTCTTGAGGGTAAGCCAAGCTCTGGTCCAGGTTAGGGAAAGCAGCAGGTTTTCAACAAGAGTCTCGACCAGGTTCACTGAATTCACGTGCTGGTGCTTTGGTGGTGGAAAGAGAAAGAAGGAAGCCCTGCCAGGGAGTCAAAGCTGAGCCAGCAGCCTCTGAAGACAGGCCTTGTATCTCTGTCCCTGTTGTGAGAAGGGGGTCCCAATAAGGACCCTCAACCTTCACTGTGCACCAGAATCACCTGCACAGTTTTTTCTGAGTTTCCATATGTTCAGCTCCACTCTAGAGAGGCTCACCCAACTGGTGTGGATGGACTGGGTCTGAGCATCATTTTACTTAAAGGTTCTCAAGTGACCTGAATCCGCAGCCAATGGGGAAGCCCACCAATCTAAAAATGAAGGTGGATGGTAAGAGCAATGGAGTGGAACATCTAAGACATTACATCTGTGAATTTAGATGATTGCTTGCAATAGCATACCCAGCCCAGCTTAGAAACCACTCGTGATCTGAGTGCTGGGAAATCAAGGGAGAGGACCAAGCAACTGATAGAACAGTCCTGAACAAACTTTGTCAAAACAGGTGAACAGCCTACACAGGGATTCCTCTGTAAAGAGGAATACTACTCATGAATGAAGGAGTGACTGACAGAATTACCGAGAACCCCTGATAACGTTATCGGTGGCCAGTGACATCACAGACAGTGTCAGCCAGTCCTGAACAAACAAAGCTCCCCATCTGAGGTATTTCTGTCAAAAACATGAACTGGAGTCAGACCTGCTCTCCAGATCTATCAGTTTACACCAGGGATAACATCACGGGAATTTAATCAACAGAATCTAAAATGTGGGATAGTCTATAGGACACACAATCCTGTTCTTCCAAAAGAAAGTGAAAGAAAAATCGAAGAAGGCTGAAAGAGACCTAAAAGAGACATATTATCCAAATGCAACAGGGAACCTTATTTGGATCTTAATTCAAGCAAACCAACTGTAACTATGAAGCAATTGGGAAGTTGGAACTCTAAGTGTGGGATGACATTATAAAGTGGCTGGGGTTTGCCTCAGAATCCTCCAGGTGAAAGGTGGTGAGAGTGGGAGGATCCTATGGTGACAATTCCACCAATCGATAAATGAAAAAACAAAATGTGGTATATTCATACAGTGGAATGTTTTTCAGTCATAAGAAAGGAATAAAGTACTAATACATGCTACAACCTGAATAAATCTTGAAACATTAGGCTAAGTGAAAACCAGGCAAAAAAGGTCACATATTGTATGATTCCTTTTATATGAAATATTCAGAGTAGTCACATTCAGAAACAGGAAAACAGATTGGTGGTTGGCAGGTACTGGGGAAGGGGAAGGAGTGACTGCTTAATGGGTTTCCATTCTGGAGTGATCTAGCTCTAGAACTAGGTGATGATGGATGCACAACACTGCTAATGTACTTAATGCCACTGAGTTGTAGATTTTTAAATGGCTTTGTGGTAAAGGTTGTTTTGCCACAATAAAAAAAAAGTTAGCAAATGCTCTTAAGTAGTTATGCACAGTAACTCACAAGCAACTAAATTATCCTGGAGTGTTTACTTAGAAGTTATATTGCTTAAACTAAAAGGGGTTTTGTAGGAATTTATTACAGCCCTGCTTTAAGAATTAAAAATAATTCTTTTTTTTTTTTTTTGAGACAGGATCTTACTCTGTCACCCAGGTTGGAGTGCAGAGTGGCATGATCTCGATGATTATGGCTCACGACAGCCTTGACCTGGGCTCAGACGATCCTTTCACCTTAGCATCCCAAGTAGCTGGGCTACAGGCATGCACCACATGCCCAGCTAATTTTTTAATTTTTTTGTAGAGACGAGGTCTTACTATGTTGCCTAGGCTGGTCTCGAAATCCTGGGCTGAAGCAATCCTCCCACATCAGCTTCCCCAAGTGCTGGATTACAGGCGTAAGCCACTGCATCCAGCCTTAAAAAAAATAAAAATAGGCTGGGCTCAGTGGCTCAGCCTGTAATCTCGCGCTTTGGGAGGCCAAGGTGAGTGGATTGCCTGAACCTGCAGGTTTGAGACCCGCCTGGGGAACTTGGCGAGACCTCATCTCTACAATAAATCAAAAAAATTAGCTGGGCGTGGTAGCGCGTGCCTGTAGTTCCAGCTACTTGGAAGACTGAGGCGGAAGGATCACCGGAGCCCAGGAGGTCAAGGCTGTGGTGGCTGGCAGCGGCCACTGCACTCCAGTCTGAGCGACAGAGTGAGACTCTAACTAAAAAAATAAATAAAAATAAAAATTCTTAAAAACAAGCAGCTAAGAGTAGAAGGCAGAATATCACTAGAAAAACCAAGCACCTCTGGTAACTCAAAGGAATCTGATATATCATCCTCTGTAAATGGCTATCCCAAAGCCCAAGAAAGGGAACCTGTCCCTGGTTGTGTGAAAGAAGCAGCCATATTTAACCACAATGATATTGCCCAATATGCTCAAAGTAGCTTCACATAAGCAATATCTAAGGTACAATAATATATTTTGGGTTTAATGTGCTATAACTTTTTTTGGTCAAATGAACCTATTTTGAAGGGTTAGCAAATGTCACCATGAGAGATGAGAATTCATGTTCCCATACATTTCCCCTAAACCCCTCCAGAGGGAGACGTTCATGGAGGAGCACATAGGAGCCATAATGTCTGTTTTCTGAGAACTCAGGAAACTGCCTCTAGGCAGATGGGTGTCAGAAGAGAGCTGGTGGCTGGGTTACAGCTGATTAATGAACTCTAGGCATGTTGTGAGCAGTTTTATTAGCAACTTAGGAATTTGTTTTGTCTTTTCCAGTTAACATTTTCACAGATGTAGTTTAGCTTTGGCAAGGGTTATTACCCACTAAAACGCAATTTCAACTAAAGAGGACACTCAGAGTAATCCTCAAGTAGCAATCACCTTGGTGCGTGCCCTGGAGAAAAGCTTGGGCGAGGGAGGAAGAGAGGGTGAGGGTCCAGAAGTCGTGCTCTCATCCTAACTACTAACTGTTCTCCTGATCCTTTTAAGAGGACTGAAATGTTTGAGGGGAGAAAATTAGGCATTCTAAAACATCCTTGGAGGCCTTCTTCAGTTTATCCTCAGGACAAGACTCACTCATTTTGTCTTTAGATGGATGTAGGGAAAGCTGGGTGGTTTGGGCCTTGAGAGTTTTCTGGTATAACCAGCAGGGACTCACACGGAAATCCTGGACAGATGCCTTATCTGAGAAAAGGAGAAAAGGCTTTTCAGTTTATGCCAGAAAATTTTAGCTATAGGAAGCATCTTCGAGGCTGACTGCTTCTCCACTTAAAGTCTTTGATTTCCAAAATTTAAGAATTTCTCTCTCTCTTTTTTTTTTTTTTTTTTTTTTGAGTTGGTGTCTCACTCTGTCACCCAGGCTGGAGTGCAGTGTCATGCTCACGGCCACTGCAGTCTTCACCTGCTGGACTCAGGTGATCCTTCCACTTCAGCCTTCCAACCAAGTAGCTGGAACTATAGGAGCACCACCACACCTGGCTAATTTTTTTATTTACTATAGAGACAAGGTCTCATGCCATGTTGCTCAGGCTGGTTTTGAACCTATGGCCTCAGACAGTCTTCTCACCTCTGCCTCCCAAAGTGCTGGGATTACAGGCATGAGCCACTGCGTCCAGCCTAGTATTAGGCTATTAATGCACTATACAGCAACAAGATTTAGAACACTGCATGTGTGGTGAAACCTTACACGCATTTTGGATGGTCATTATTATTATTTTTTTTTTTGAGTTGGAGTCTCACTCTGTCACCCAGACCGCAGCCTGCAGCCTCGACCTGCTGGGCTCCGGCGATCCTTCCGCCTCAGCCTTTCAAGTAGCTGGAACTACAGGCACGCACTACCATGCCTGGCTAAGTTTTTGATTTATTGTAGAGATGAGGTCTCACCAAATTGCCCAGGCGGGTCTCAAACCCGCGGGCTCAGGCAATCCACTCACCTCGGCTTCCCAAAGTGCAGGATTACAGGCTGAGCCACCGAGCCCAGTTTTGTCATTATTCTTTTGGTACTCATTTCAGAGGAAGATTACCCACTCGCCTTACCCTCCAAACACCTGATGTAGGCAGAGACAGAATGAGTACCTAAAAAAAGGATGACTGGCCTTCCTTGGCAGTATACTTCTTATTTCTGAAATTGTAGGCAATGTATTTAGTCTGACGCAGGACACTCAGTCCATCCACGTACAACAGCCTGGACATAAAATGCCCCATGGTCTTACAGCAGCTTGGGAAGGAAATGATATCAGGAAAGAGATGCTCAATATAGCATGCTCACCTTATGATGAACTTATTTTATTGCTTACAGCAGGAACTGAAACGCTGTTTTAAATCTGTCACTGTATTAGTTTCTATACCTACAAGATATCATTCTGGCAGAGAGAAAAGGGCAAAACATCTAAAAAAGGTAACGCTCCTATGGTACCACACTATTACACTTCTCATCAGAGCATGCAATGGTTTACTTACTTTTCCTTTAGTTCAATAAATAAAAAGGGAAATCAGAAAACACTTTACTTTGGACCAAATATAACAAGATACCACCACTGGAAGAAAGTGACCAATGGGGCTGTCACCAAAGGTGAACCAGTGTTTCAGTGTGTAGCCCCACGTGGCACTTTACTCCTGACCCTAGACTTACTTTTTTTTGGTTTGTTATTTTTATTTTTTGAGTTGGAATCTCACTCTGTCACTCAGGCTGGAGTGCAGCAGCATGCTCATGGCCACCACAGGCTCGACCTGTTGGGCTCAGGCGATCCTTCCACCTCAGCCTTTCAAGTAGCTGAAACTACAGGTGTGCGCCACCACGCCTGGCTTATTTTTTTGATTTATTGTAGAGGTCTCACCAAGTTGCCCAGGCTGGTCTCAGACCTGTGAGCTCAGGCAATCCTCTTGCCTTGGCCTCCCAAAGTGCTAGGATTACAGGCGTGAGCCACCGTACCTGACTGCCTATCACACCCAGCTCATTTTTTATTTATTGTAGAGACAAGGTCTCACCAAGTTGCCCAAGCTGGTTGAACCCGCTGGCTCAGACAATCCCCTCACCTCGGCTTCCCAAAGTGCTGGGATTATAGGCTAAGCCATTGAGCCTAGTCGGGCACAAAATCTTAATAGACATTTCACCAAAGAAGATATACAGTGGCAAGTAAGCACAAAGAAATATGCTCAACACCATTAGTCATTGGGCAATTGCAAAATGAAAACCATGAGACACTACACACCTTCTGAAAGACTGGAGACTGACTATATAGTCTTGGTGAGGATTTGAAGGAATTGAACTCACACACTGCTGATGGCAAAGTGACATGGTACAGCTACTTTGGAAGAGAGTGCCATAGCTTATTAAAATGTTAAACTTATACCTACTGCATGATTCAGTATTCCTGAACTTTTTGGATGTCCATATGCAATGGACTGAATTTTCCTGTTCCCCCCAAATTCCTATGTTGAAATCCCAACCCTCAATGTAATAATATAGGAAGGTGAGGTCTTTGGGAGGGAATGATGTCATGATGGTAGAGTCCTAAAAGGGACCCCAGATGGCTCTTTCGTTTTCTTTATTTCTACCATGTAAGGACACAAGATGGCAGTCTGCAACTCAGAAGACGGCCCTTTCAAGAACCCAACCCTGCTGGCATCCTCATCTTAGACTTCCAGCCTCCAGAACTGTGAGAAATAAAGTTCTGTTGTTTGTAAGCCACCCAGTCTATAGCCCTTTGTTATAGCAACCCAAACTGACTAAGATACCATAAAAACACCTTTATGCAAATGTTCACAGGAATTTTAAGTACAATAAGCATTAACTGGAAACAACCAGTTGAATGGATATGAAATTTATGAGGTATAACCATAAAATGGACTATTACTCAGAAAACAAAAAAGTTAGTATCTATTGGTATGCACAGCAACATGAATATATCTCAATTATGCCAAGTGAAAGCAGCCAGAAATCCCCTTAAATTGTACACACTATGATTCCACTTATATAAAATTACAAAAAATACAAATAATTATACAATGACAGGCCTGTGGCTGCCTAGGGATGAGGGACTGCAAGGGAGACAGGTGGAAGAGAGTATAAGGGGCATGAGGAAACTTTTGTGGTATAACATGCTTATTGTATGTGATGACAGTTTCACAAGTGTATACATGTCAAAAGTTATCAAATCATAAACTTTAAATATATGCAGTTTATCTTATGTCAGTTATACCTCAATATATCTAATTAAAGATAAAAATAAAAAAGGAAGCCTGGATATCATTTAAGTACCACATAGGCTCTCTTCATTTTCAAGCTTTTTACTTCTCTGTGTTTCAGAGAGCATTTATATAATGGAATGTATACAAGGTCATACCATGGTAGAACTAGATACAGTCCAGACACAGTCCAAGGGACCATGATGAAAAGCTGATGTCTGGTGGAAGGCATCCTGGGTAGGTGCTAAAAGGCATAGGGTCATCGCATGTGTTCCAGCTAAATCTTAGGTGATTCACTACAAAGTCCTGCACCTGCAAACACACCTGCTTATATCATGTAGAATTCTTCACCAGACTGTCACTTATTCTCACCCTAACATTGCTTAATCTGCCCAGATTCCCTCTCGTTTGTGACGTGACTTCTTTTTTTTTTTTTTAAGCATCATAACGTTCTGCCAGTTAAGTGTCACAGTATTAGCTTCTCTACTTAAGTAAAACATGACAGTCCCTATGGCAGATTGGGTTTTCTAAAAACATCCACAGCATGATTTCTGGCCCCACATCCTCTTCAGAACCTTGCTACACCCCATCAAGAGATGCACGTATTTCCCTTCCCCTTGTGGCTGCCTTGACAAACAGAGTGTGGCAAAAGAGGTGCTGCATGACTGCCAAGACTGTCATAAAAGGTAGGGTGAACTTTGCCTGGGTCTCTTTCAGGACATTTGCCCTTGGACCACAGTCACCACATTGTGAGGAAACCCAGGCCACATGTAAGAGAGGTCACATGGAGATGTTCTGGTCACAGCCCCAGTGAAGGTCTTAATCAACAGCTACCCATCATCAACTACCAGACCTGAGAGGGAAGCCATCAGCTGATTCCAGCCCTCCAGCAGCACTGAGTCATCTCAGATGAAGCTGAATCAAGTAGAGATGAGACATCCTCATAAGCCCCACCCAAATTATACATTCATGATATAAATAGATGTCATTATTTTAAGCCATTAAGTTTTGGGTAGTGTTTATAGATAACCAGAGCTGCCTCCTTTCTACTGAATCTCAACAGTCCATTCAAAAAGGAAACTAGTTTATCTTTCCCCCTACCTACATTGTCTAACGGCTAATTGCCCTTTCCATAATTATTTAAAACAAGGCAGCAACAGGGCATCTTTACAAATAATCTGCTTTTACAAATGCAGTGGTCACCATAAATTGCCAGAATGACCTCAGGCTAAACTCATTCATGAAAACACAGAGCAATCATGTATCTAATGAAATCAACCTGTCAAACTTCAACTTTTCTGTGGAGGTAACATCCTTTATGTTGGCATCCCATCCAAAGTGGACAAAACACAAGGGAAAAATGACTCCTCATGATGCAAGGACGTGAAGCTTGTGCATGTTATTTGAGATGATATATAAAGACTATCTGACCTAGACAATTTAATGATTCTGCTTTTAACAAAATAATCAAGCAGCTCTTGGAAATATTAACTTATCTGATTTCTCTTCTATTTCTGGGCATTACTCATATTAAGAATACTTACTGGAAACTTACAGAGGAGCCCAGGACACTGTTGGGGAGGTGGGATAGCTCAGTAGAAAGAACTTGGGGCTGAGAGCTTGGAGCCCCAATTGCATGGCCTCAGGCAAGTGCAGCACCTTATTGATAGGCAGTTTTCTCACCTGTGAAATGGAAGCCCCAGTGTTCATGATTTCTTGGGGCTGTCTCAAGTCTGACTCTCTCCAACTTCTGAGAATGGAATTTTGGATATGATTCAGATGAAGTATTTTACATTTTATATAAGGAAATGCATCCTGAGACAATATTTTAAAGCTAACCAAGAACACTGGCAAATAAACCGTTTTACATACACCAGCAGGTTTCCTCTAAGTCATAAGTGGGAATTACATGGAGAAATAATGCAAGGAAAAGAAACAGAACTTTGAGCTAAGGAGAAGACAAGCCTCACTGAATGGAATGTTTGCTCCATTCAAATTGCTCAGGCCCGCACACCTCCCCCACTTTACAGGAGCCTGTCCCGCGGGTAAAGTAATAACAGGTATGTCCAAGTAATTGCTGCTGTTGCCTACACCCATGCCTCTGCCCAGAAGCTAGATGGGCACCATTCTTATCTTTCCAATGTATGAGTCCTGAATGTAGCTCTGAAAGATGCTCACAGTGAGGAGTGAAAGCATTTAAGAACTCATGCTGCATGCAACTCCTCCATGCCTTTATCTGGTAAGGAGGGCTAATTTGTGTCACCAGGTGTGTGTGTGACCAAATTCATTTATGGTAATGGTACTAAGCAATTAATTTTTTTAAAATTACAGCCCTGAAATTTCTGGAAACAGATATTAACAGTTGCTGTCAAAATCATATTCAAACAGAATGCAGTAAGTACACTGAGATTCTGGGAAAACTTGGTTTCCCAGCTGCTATGTTTGGCATTAAAAGGAATCCCCTGAAAACAGGAAACAGTTCTTTCACTTCACTGTAACTGAGAAGCCCATCTAACCTCTGCTATATACAACAAAGAGCATAGGCTCAGGAAGAATCCTGATGTATAAGCTCTTTCTATTCCCTGGTGACTCCCTGTGGAAACATGAAGATCTTGCCCAACCATCGAGCTTCCTGGATGGAGATATCTTGTCATCAGGGCAGAGAATAATTAGGCTCTATGAGTTTTCATTACTCCACTGTGGAGAACTTATACACAGTTCACATAAAGAATGGGTGGGACCACAAAGCTGGCCATTCTTGTTCCCTTTTGTTCAAGTATTTTTAAGCCCTGGAACACAGTGATATTTACAAACAATAAGATCTTTCTGTATACTTAGCTTCCATACAAGTGACAATGTAAAATGAAAAGATTTAAACTTTCAACCTAGATTTGATTCAGATCAAAATTCTTATCTACTCCCAGCACCTTTTTTATTTTTTAACTCTGGGAAGTCATTCCTGTGACCTAAGAGTCCAGTTATAGAAGAGGAAATTAAACCAACTAAGCTTTGCTTGGACTGTAAGAAATTCCTAATGCATTATTTTAACTTCATTCTGTCTACTGGAAGACTCTTAGCTTTCTCTAACCTTTCTCATCCCACCCTCCCCTCCTCCAGTTTTAACTCTAATCGTGAAGAAAGGATGCCAAGAAGGTAGAAAGACGAGAAAGAAGGATCAGTGGAAGAGTGGCATTCTGTAACGTTTTCCAGAGAGACCGAAGTCTTCTTTTTAAACAGGGGGAAGATATCAGTAGGAATAACACCCCCTGCAATGTTAGACACATGGGAAAGAGGGATCATGTGGGAAGAAGAAGCTTCTCTATTCCCTTGTCTCTTTCAGCATGTAATGATCAGGAAGAAATTAGAAGAAACCTGAGCTTTCGGGACCAATCTCTTTAGGTTATGAACGTCAGCTTCATACACAGAACCCACTCAACCCACAAGCTTCGAAACGGTGGGAATGAGTAGTAGCATGAGGGAGTTGGCTAACAACAACGTGCCAATCTTATGCCTGGATTGTGCAGGTAGCAAGTACCATACCGAACACTTCATACAATTTATAAACAGAACTTCCTTTTCTCCTATTTGTCTCCTATTTGTATTTTAACAAAGGAAGTTGTGAAGGACTGAGTTATTTTTATCTGTCCACCAGCTCTTACTCTACTGATTCTTTAATCAATGGGGATGCACAATTCTGGGAGAATAAAGGGTAAGTGTGTGTTTTTTCTTTTTCTTAAGAAAGAGGGTAGGGGGAAAAACCAAAATGAAGCATGCTAGACTTCTGGCTGTGGTAGAGCAAAAAGATAGACAATATATGAACAAACTATTAAAAACTAACCATTTTAGGGGACTGGAAATCAACCAAAGGTAAAAAAACAAACTAAGAAGCATTATTCATGAAACGGAAATAACATTTCAGGTAAGAATAGTGACAGTTTGTGGCCCTCTTGCCTGATACTGCTTTCTTCTCATCTTTTACTTTTAAAAATGTATTAAAATTGTATAAGGCAGTAATTATAACACTGTACTCTAGGGTTTGTAACACAAATAAAATATAACATATATTACTATAACACACTGGAGCAAAGTTGTGATAGTTTACAAATTAAGTCAGAAAAGTCTTAAGTAAACTGTGATAAGATTTGCATTGTAGAAAAATCACTTTTTAAAAATCACTATGAAAATAACTTTTTTTTATTTTTGAGTTGGGGTCTCACTGTTACCTAGGCTGGAGTGCAATGTGACCATGGCTACAGCAGCCTTGACCTGCTGGGCTTAGGCCAACTTTCTGCCTCAGACTCCCAAGTAGCTGAGGCTACAAGCCCACACCACCATGCCTGGGTAATTTTTTTCATTTATTGTAAAGACGAGTTCTTGCCATGTTTCCTAGCCTAGGCTGGTCTCAAACCCCTGGGCTCAGGCAATCCTCTTGCCTTGGCCTCCCAAAGTGCTAGGATTACAGGTGTGAGTTACTGCACCCAGTCAAAAATAATTTTTAAAAATAGTAATGCTCAACTGTATACCAGCTACAAGAAAGGCATTAGAAAAGTATACACCTGCTAAATGTAATCAAAAGAAAGCTCAAGTGGTTATATTATTACCAAAGTAATTTCAAAGAAAAGAATATTACCAAAGACAAAAAAGGTCATTTCATAATGACCAAGGTAGACTTCTCAGGAGGAGATAATCATAAACATTTATGCACCTAATAATGGTTTCAAACTATACAAAGCAAAACCCTGTTAAAACTTTAAGGAAAAACAGAAAAATCCACAATTAAAATCAGGTGATTTTAATATCTCTCACTCAACAACTGAAAGAATAACTAGACAAAAAATAGTTAAAAAAAAGGAAGATGTGAACATCACTCTCAACCAATGGGATCTGATATTTACAGAACATTTTTTTTTTTTTTTGAGTTGGAGTCTCACTCTGTTGCCCAGGTTGGAGTGCAGTGGTATGCTCAAGGCCACCGTAGCCTCCACCTGCTGGGTTTAGGAGATCCTTCCACTCAGCCTTCCAAGTAGCTGAAATTAAAGGCATGTGCCCCCACACCCAGCTAATTTTTTGAGTTACTGTAGAGATGAAGTCTCACCAAGTTGCCCAGGTTGGTCTCGAACCCATGAGCTCAGGCAATCCACTCACCTCAGCCTCCCAAAGTGCTGGGATTATAGGCGTGAGCCACTGCGCCTGGCCTACAAAACATTTCTTAAGCAAAAAAAAATTTGAAATTTCAACTGCACATGGAACATTACCAAGATAGATCATATTCTAGGTCCCAAAATGAGACTCAATAAATATAAAAAGATTCAAGTCACAGAAAGTATGTTCTCTGAGCACAATCAAATTAATTAGAAATCAGTATAAGAAAGACCTCTGGAAAATCCTCAAATATTTGAAAATTATCATACCTCTAAATAATCCAAGGGTCAAAAAGGATATTAGAAAGTATTTCAAATAAAAATAAAAACACAATATATCAAAATTTGTGGAATGTCAATAAAGAAGTAGTTAAAGGAAACTTATAGCAATGAACACCTATAGTAGAAAAGAAGAATAGCTTCAAATCAAGACAACATCCACCTTAAGAAACTAAAGAATAGCAAATGAAATCCAAAGGAAGCAGAAGGAAGGAATTAATAAATAATAACAATCAAGACCCGGCGCCATGGCTCAAGCCTGTAATCCCAGCACTCTGGGAGGCCGAGGTGGGAGGACTGCTTGAGCTCATGGGTTCGAGACCAACCTGGACAACTTGGCAAGACCTCATCTCTATAATAAATCAAGAAAAATTAGCCAGGCATGATGGCGCATACCTATAGTTCCAGCTACTTGGAAGGCTGAGGTGGAAGAATCGCCTGAGCCCAGCAGGTCGAGGCTGCGGTGGCCATGAGCATGCCACTGCCCTCCAGCCTGGGTCACAGAGTGAGACTCTGACTCAGGAAAAAAAAAGTTCAGAGCAGGGATCAATAAAATAGACAATAAAAATAAGAGAAAATAAAACCAAAAACTGGTTCTTTGAAAAGATAAATAAACTTGATAGATCAGGAAAAAAGAGAGAACACACATATTACAATGTCAGGAATGAGAGAGGAGACAACACTACAGATATTAAACTGATAATAAAAGAATGGTATGAGGGCAACTCTGTCAGATCCCCCTCCACTGTGGGAGCTTTTCTGTCCTCTCAATAAAGTCTGCTTTCCAAAAAAAAAAGAAGAGTAGTATGATTCATTTTATGCTAATACATTCAACAACTCAGAGGAAATAAACTGATTCCTTAAAAGACATAAACAGCCAAAACAAGAAGAAAGAAGAAGAAACAGATAATCTGATAGCCCTATGTCAATTTAAAAATTTGGACCTGTAGTTAAAAATTTTCCTACAAAGAAAATTTCAGGCCCAGATGGCTTCACTGGGGAATTCTACCAAATATTTAAGGAAGAGATTGAGCTGGGTGTGGCAGCATATGCCTGAAGTCCTATCTACTCAGTAGCCTGAAGCAGGATACCGTAAGCCCAGGAGCTCAAGGCCAGCCAAAGCAACATAGTGAGACTTTGTCTCTTAAAAAATAAAATTTAAGCCGGGCTCAGTGGCTCAGCCTGTAATCCCGCACCTTTGGGAGGCTGAGGTGAATGGATTGCCTGAGCCCGCAGGTTCAAGACCCGCCTGGGCAGCGAGACCTCATCTCTACAATAAATCAAAAAATCAGCCGGGCATGGTAGCACATGCCTATAGTTCCAGCTACTTGGAAGGCTGAGACGGAAGGATCGCCGGAGCCCAGCAGGTCAAGGCTGTGGTGGCCGGGAGCGGCCACTGCACTCCAGTCTGGGTGACAAAGTGAGACTCCAACTCAAAAAAATAAATAAATAAAAATTAAAATAAAAAAAAATATAGGGGAGAAATTACATCAATTCTACATAAACACTTGCAGAAAAGGAAGAAGTGGTGTTGGGACAACTGAATAGCCATATGCAAAAAACAAAGTTTGACTTTTCCCTTACACTACATGAAAACAAAAACAGACCAAAAAAACCCTCAAAATAGATCCTAGATCTACATGTTCTTTACTTTAACTCTTGTTAAAATCATAAAACTCTTAAAGAAAAACAGGAGGGAATTTCTGTGACCTAAGGTTAGACAAAGTTTTTAAAAATATAATACCAGGCTGGGCAGAGTGGCTCATGCCTATAATCCCAGCACTTTAGAAGGCTGAAGCAAGAGGATTGCCTGAGCCCAGGGTTCGAGACCAGACTGAGCAACTTGGCGAGACCTCTTCTCTACAATATATCGAAAAATTAGCTAGGTGTGGTGGCATACACCTATGATTCCAGCTACTTGAAAGGCTAAGGTGGAAAGATCACCTAAGTCCAGGTCAAGGATGGACTGCATGCCACTGCACTGCAGCCTGGGCAACAGAGTGAGACTCATACTAAAAAAAATAAAAATAAAAAAATAATTTGAAAAATATATAAATATAATATCCAAAAAGAAAATTTAAAGAAATAGGTAAATTAAATTTCCTCAAAATTTAAAATATTTGTGCTTCAAAGGAGCAAAGGATACCATTAGTTGGGCACAGTGGCTCACACCTATACACCAGCACTTTGGAAGTCTGAGGCGGGAGGACTGCGTGAGCCCAGGAGTTAAAGAACAGCCTAGGCAACATAGCAAAAAAAATTAAAAACATTAGCTAGGTAAGATGGTGTGTGCCTGTAATGCAATCTCAGCTGTTCAGGAGGCTTGAGGCAGAAAGATCATCTGAGCCCAGGAGGTTGAGGCTGTGGTGAGCTATGACTGTGCCACTGCACTCCAGCCTGGGCAACAGAGTGAGACCTTGGTTTAAAAAAGAAAAAAAAGATTATCTGTAAAATGGGAGAAAATATTTGCAATTTATTATTTGATAAGGGACTGGTAACCAGAATATATACGGAACTCTTACAGTTCAATAATAAAACAACATCCCAATTAAAAATGGTCAAATAATCTGAATGAATATTTCTCCAAAGAAGATATACAAATGAAGTACATGAAAATATACTCAACATCATTAGCCAGCAGGTAAATGCAAATCAAAACCAGTGAGGGACCACTCACATCCACTAAGATAGCTAAAATCAAAGATATTAAGTGTTGGTGAGAATATAAAGAAATTGAAACGCTTGTGTATTGCTGATAGGAATTAAATTGCTGCAGTTGCTGTAAAAAAGTTTAGCAGTTGCTCAAACAGCTAAACACAATTACCATATGACTCAGCAATTCCACTTTTAAGTATATATACCTCCCCAATGAAAACAAATCCATACAAAAACTTGTACACAAATGCTCATAGTAGCATGATTCTTAGCCCAAAATCCAAATGTCCATCAACTAATGAACAAAACGTGATATATAGCCATACAATATCATTTGGCCATAAGGAATGAAGTACTGACATGCTACATGAAAGAAACTTTAAAATACAGCAAGTGGGCCGGGCTCGGTGGCTCAGCCTGTAATCCTGCACCTTTGGGAGGCTGATGTGAGTGGATTGCCTGAGCCCGCGGGTTCGAGACCCACCTGGGCAGCGAGACCTCATCTCTACAATAAATCAAAAAATCAGCCAGGCATGGTAGCGCATGCCTGTAACTCCGGCTACTCAGAAGGCTGAGGTGGAAGGATCGCCGGAGCCCAGCAGGTCGAGGCTGCGATGGCCGGGAGCGGCCACTGCACTCCAGTTTGGGCGACAGAGTGAGACTTCAACTCAAAAAATAAATAAATAAGTGAAAGAAACCAGTTACAAAAGACTACAAGTAATTTCATTTATAGGAAATGCCTGGGATAGGCAAACCTATGGTGGCTGCCTAGGGCTGGAGACTACTGGGGGAAAATAGGGAGTGAATGCTAATGGGTAGAGGGTTTCTTTGTGAGGTGGTGAAAATATTCTGAAATTGATAGTGATGTTGGGAGACAGGGTGAGACCCCGACTCAAAAACAACAAAAACAACCTGTGCATATACTAAAAAACACTGAACTGTCTGATATAACTTGGTGAATTATATGGTATATGAATTATATCTCAATAATGTTGTTTTAAAAAATTAAATCCTATCATAATTAAATCTCAGGAGATAACTTTACAAAGTATCTGTGTTAAACCCATAAAGACGCCAATGTCTTAGTTCCTGGAAACTATGACTATGTTTACTTCACATGGCAAGAGCCTTTAAAAATGTGATTAAGTTAAGGATTTTAAGGATAGAGAAATTATCCTAAATTGTTCAGGTGGATCCAATCTAATCACACGAAACCTTAAAAGCAGATAACCTATGGTCAGAGTGATGCCATGTGAGAAGGACTTGACCAGTTGTTGTTGGCTTTGATGGAGGAAGGGGCCACAAGCCGAGGAACATGAGAGCCCCTCTAAATTGGAAAAGGCAAAGAACAGATTCTCTCCTAAAGTTTCTAGAAAGGAACATAGTTCTGCTTCTTGATTTTCGTCCAATAAGATCTGTGTTCAACTCCCAACCTACAAAACTGTAAGATAATACATTTGTGTTATTTTAGTCACAAAATTTGTGGCAATTACAACAGCAATAGAAAATGATTATATTTTAAATTATTTGTTTTACATAGAAAAGAAAATAAAGCCTAATGACTATCTGGAATAAATGGAGAAGTTTAAAACATCAGAGGCATGTGACATAAAAAAACTGAAAAACCTGAAAACCACAGATAACTGGGGCAATAAATGTTCATGCAACACCAAAAATAAAAAATTTCCCCTAATTTTTGCTGAAGTGTAATATACATGAAGTTCCCAAATGTTAAGTACAACTAAAAGAATTTTCACAAAATGAATACACCATGTAGCCACCCCCCTCCAGTTAAGATAGCAGTGTGCAAGTGTTCTTGTTCCTCTGCTTCCTTGCCAATACTTGGTGTTATCAGCTTTTTAAATTAGGCATTTTGTGTCTACTAATCTGCCGTAGTAGTATTTCATTGTGGTTTTAATTTGTATTCCCCTGAAGATTAATAATATTGAATACTTTTTCAGTTTTTGTTTTTTTTTTTTGGCCATTGGATATCCTTTTTTTATGAAGTGCCTATGTGAAGTCTTCTTATTGAGTAGTGCAGATTCTCCAACTTCGTTTTCCAACACTGCCTTAGCTATCTCATCCTGTATATTTCCGTATAATTTTAAAAATCAGCTCGCCAATTTCCACTAAAAAAAGACCTGCTGATATTCTGATGGAAATTACATTTATCTGCTCTTCAATGAACTTAGTACGTTATGTTATTTACACGGTCTTCCTTAATTTCTTACAATGTTTTATTGTTTTCTCTGTTCTATGAATCTTCATTAGATTTATTCCTACATACTTGATTTTTTATTTTAAAAATTATTATTATTTTAGAGACATGATCTTGCTATGAGGCTGGAGTACAGAGCCTATTCACAAGTGAAACAACAGCTCATTATAGCCTTGAACTTCTAGGCTCCAGCAATCCTCCGGCCTCAGCCTCCCTAGCAGCTGGAACTACAGGCATGTGCCATCACACCTGGCTATAACTTGATTTTTTAAATGCTAATGAAAATTGGATCTTTACGTTTTCTTTTAATTGTTTGTTATTAATTCTAACAGTGTTATTACCTGCACCTCCATCAGGATTTTCTACATCACAATCATTTTTGCAAATAAAGAGTTGTATTTCTTTCTTTCCAATCATTATACCTTTTATTTCTATTTCTGCCTTATTGCCCTGGTTAGGACTTTTTTTTTTTTTTTTTTAAACTAGGAAAGATAGGTTTATTAAAGGAAAGGTATGTTGTGAAAAGCACAACAGGCAAGAAAACAGTGATGGACGTCTGCTGTCTGCTGCCCCTGGCTAGGACTTTAAATATAGAGTTAAACAGAAGTGATGAGAGCAGAGTCTTATCTTTTTCTCATCTCTGGAAGAAATATTTTAGTAAGTTACCACTGAGCTTGATATCCACCAGAGAAATTTTTGGTGGCTATCTTCTATTAGATTTTTAAAATTACCTTCCATTCCTCATTTGTTAGAAATGTGTTCTGGGTGTTTTGTTGTTGTTTTTTTTAAATAATGAACGGTGTTGAATGTTATCAAATGCTTTTGCTGCATCTATTGAGATCAGATCATATTTTTTCCTTTTTGTGAGAGCATATTCTAATTTGTTGAAATTTTTGTTGAAATTTTTTGAGATTTCTACAATTTTTTGAGATTTGTTGAAATTTTTTGAGATTTCTACAAGGCTCAGCATGTGGTCAATTTTGATAAATATTCTGTGGCCAATTAGAAGGAATGTGCTATCTAGTTTCTGAGAGAGGTGTGTTAAAACCTCCAAATGTGCCTATTTCTCCTTTTAGTTCTGTCAGTTTTTGCTTTGTGTTCTTTGGGTCTATGTTATTAGATGCATATTAATTTACAATGTGTTCTAGTGTCTGAAATCATCTTATTGGGCAGTGTAAGTCTTCCAACTTTATTTTCCAAGACTACTTTGGTTACTGCTGTTTTAATCCTCTTATAATTATGAAATGTCCCTCTTTATCTCTACTAATATTTCTTTCTATGAAATATATGTTGTCTGAAATTAGTATAGCTCCTCCGGTGTTCATCTGGTAGTGTTTGAATTGCCTATCTTTTCCCACTCTTACTTTTTGTCTTTCCATTTAAAGTGGGTCTTTTGTATGCACAACATGGGTGAATTTGTTTTTAATCTGAAAATCTTTGTCTCACTGGAATATTCAGTCCATTTACCTATAATGCAATTCTAACATATTTGGGGTTAAATCTACTACTATACTTTTAGTTATTTGTTCTTTTTTTTTAGATTGAAAAATATAATTTATTTAGAATGTAAATTAGAGATACAGAGAGAATACATTAACATTCCTGAAGTAGGGAAGGAGGCCAAAGCTTAAGAAAACAATGGTGGTCATAGCTCAAAGAGCCACATGGCCAGACCAGAGCTTAGCAAAGCTGTAGCCCTATTTGTTTCTTTCTCTGCTTTCCTGCCTTATTTTGAATTAACTAAGTATCTATTAATATTCAATTTCTCCCTTCTATTAGCCTCTTAATTTTCCATTCTCTTATTGCTGCATTAGTTGTTACCAATATATAAATTTAAATATCGTAGCAGTCACATTTAAAAAGTAAAAAAGGTACATAGTATTTATAAATCTTATTTAACCTAATACATTAAAAATACAATCATTTCAAATGTAATCAGTATTTTATTTTATTTTTTGAGTTGGAGTCTCACTCTTGTCACCCAGGCTGGATTACAGTGGCACCCTCATGGCCATTGCTGCCTTGACCTGCTGGGCTCAGGGGATCCTTCCACCTCAACCTTCCAAGTAGCTGGAACTACAGGCGCATGCCACCACATCTGGTTAGTTTTTGTGATTTATTGTAGAGATGAGGTCTCACCAAGTTGCCCAGGTTGCTCAGGCAATCCTCTCACCTCGGTCTCCCAAAGGGCTGGGATTATAGGATGAACCACCATGCCTGGCCTCAACATGTAATCAGTACTTTAAAATTGAGTTATTTTACTTTTTTTTTTCCATACTAAGTCTTTAAAATCAGGTGTGTGTTTAATCATCACACACATCTCAATTTGTAATAGTCACATTTTAAGTGCTCAATAACCACATGCAAGGTAATGGCCATTGTATCAGAAAGTGTGGTCCTAAAGATTTGTAGTGTATAAACCTTAACTTCTTAAGAGTCTACAACAAATTAATAATTTCATAATTTTCTGGACAATACATTTTAATACAAATTAATAATTTCATAATTTTCTGGACAATACATTTACTGTCCCCTTCCTAACCTTTTGGGCCATTTTGTCGTAAATTTTCAACCTACATAAATCTTTAAACAAGACATGTTTTATTATACTGCCATCAACATTCATTTATACTTACCCACATATTTACTTCTTCCATTGTTCTTTATTCCTTCTTGAAATTTTATTTCCCTATGGGATTATTTTCTTTCTCCTGGAAGAGCTTCCTTTAATGTTTCTTTCTTTTTTATTTTTTAAGTTGGAGTCTCACTCTGTCACCCAGGCTGGAGTGCAGTGGCACGCTCACGGTCACCCCAGCATTGACCTGCTAGGCTCAGGCGATCCTTCTGCCTCAGCCTTCCAAGTAGCCGGAACTACAGGCACACCCAATCACGCATGGCTGATTTTTTTTTTAATTGTAGGGATGAGGTCTCACCAAGCTGCCCAGGTTGTTTCAAATCTGTGGACCCAGGCAATCCTCTCACCTCAGCCTCCCAAAGTGCTGGGATTACAGGGTTGAGCCACTGTGCCCAGCCGTTTCTTTCAAAATAGGCCTGCTGGTGACGAATCCTGGTTTTGTTATCTATTAAAAAGTCAGCTGCCACTTTTATCGCTATTATCATTGTATCTTTTTTCTCTAGCAACTTTAAGGAATTTTTATTGTCCTTGACTTTTAGCACTTTTACCATGAAACTTCTATTCTGCCTTTTCTTTCTAGTATATTCCAGTTATAAATCCCTTGGACCTTCTATTGTATCCCATATGTCTATTACACTGTCTTATGTATTTTTCATCCATTCATCTCTCAGTGCTTCATTGTGAATACTTTTACTGATTAATCCTCCAATGCACAAATCTTTTGTGTCTACTGTGCTGTTATGGAGCTCCTAATTTGAGCTATTATATTTTTTAGTTCTAAACTTAACAATTCTATTTTTAAGTTCCAATTCTCTGGTAAAACTCTCTATCTCTTCACCTATTTTTCTAAACATTTTAATTAATTATTTTAAAGGTCCAAAAGTTCTAAATCTGGATCACCTGAAGTTCTTTTCATGATCATTATTTCTCTTGATTTTCATTTCATTTGATCCTGCTTACTGGTATGTCTAGTATTTTTGATGGAATGTGAGACACTATGTATCAAATAGCATATGGGGTTAAGTGTCTTCTGACCGCCTTGATCAAACCAGTGAAAGCTTTGAAGCTCAATGTCAAGCTGATAACTTCCAGTTAACCTTGATTTGAAGGGCATAATTATTTTGCGATCTCATCTGGAGTGTTTCCCAAGGTCATTCCTAAGCTGGTTTTGAAATCTAATTTTAGTATCCATAGTATAGTGCGAACAAAATCTGTGCATAAGTTTTTAGACTCTTTGTAACAGCTGTCTACTGAATTTCTCTTTCTGTTCAATTTGAAAAATACCTTGACAGCAAAAGCTAAGTCAAATGCTGCATTCACTATTCTTGAGGTTATCTTTTTCCTATGATCTTGGACCCTTAAAACTTGGCTGCCTTAGAATTCTGCAATTCAAATTTTAGTCTCTCTATTCAGTGACTCTGAAATAGGCTCTGGATCACTGCTTCCTGTGTGAGTCCTACACGATGCCAGGAGCTAGTATAGGAGTAAAAAAGTAGGCGTAAATACGGAGCTCAACAAGTTTCTTTTTCTCTACAATTCTTACAATTCTGGCTTCTGTCAAATTTGTCTTGGCTCCCTTCATTAGTTCCGAATGCCTTCAAAGACACTCACTTTTTGTATTTTAACAAGTTCTCACAGTAACCTTAGCAAAAGTTTGGTCTGATATTGTTATAACCATAAACAGAAGTCCATATGAGTTTCAATTACTGACGTGTTTTTTACTGACTAGCTGGTAAGCTTCCTGAGAATAGGAACTACTTTTATTTCTTGATTTCTGCTTCGATACTCCACACACCACCTGAAGCAGAGCTTACTGTGTATTTGATAAATTAGCTTTTATATTAAGAAAAAAGAGTAGAATGCAAGTAAAGCATAGCACATAAATGTATGACTTCTAGCTAAGCAATTCCAGTCCATCAATTTTTCTAATTTCACTAATCTCCACTAAGTCCAATCTTTTCTTCCATGGTCCACACATTAATGAAGAACATCCCTCAATAAAACTGCATTCTCAATGTTTATCTGAGATTAAATTACCTCAGGCAGTACTAAAATATTTTGTTCATTTATTTAAACTATTTTTTACTAGATTAAGTTATTTCATTACCCTTTGGATTTAACCAATCCATTTCTGCGTCTGAGATTTCATCAGAAAACAGTTAAGATTTTTCATCCAAAATGAAGTTCTCTCAATTTAACCTTTAGCAGCCTCTTGATTATATTAAGATTTTCCAGATTAAGAAAAAAATAGTACCTAAAAATCTTTCTTAAGACTGGTTTTCTTTTTTAATTTTTAATATCTATCTATATATCTATTTATTTGAGTAGGAGTCTCACTCTGTTTGCCCAGGGTGGAGTACAGTGGCATGCTCATGGCCTCTGCAACCTTTACCTTTTGGGCTCAGGCATCCTTCCACCTCAGTCTTCCAAGAAGCTGGAACCACAGGTGGATGCTACCATGCCCAGCTAAGTTTTTAATTTATTGTAGAGACAAAGTCTCACCAAGTTGCCAAGGTGGTCTCGAACCCCTGGGCTCAGGCAATTCTCTCACCTCTGCCTCCCAAAATGCTGGGATTACAGGCATGAGTCATCACAACCAGCTTATTTATTTATTAACCTTTTTTTTTAGAGATAAGTCTGGCTATGTTGCTCAGGCTGGTCTCGAACTTGTGGGTTCAAGCAATCCTTCAACCTCAGGCTCCCAAAGTGTTTGGATTACAGGCATAAGCCACTGTGTATGACCCATAAAAACTCTTAAATATAAAATCTAAAACCAAATAAAAGTTTACAGA
Organism: Carlito syrichta; assembly: GCF_000164805.1. Lineage (NCBI taxonomy): Eukaryota > Metazoa > Chordata > Mammalia > Primates > Tarsiidae > Carlito > Carlito syrichta. The sequence continues at coordinate 129,971 of NW_007255906.1, read as the reverse complement.
AAGTATACATTATTTTCTCTATCACCTGTTTGGTTACTCTTATACATCAATTCCTATATCATCAATCCCCAAAAAAACAGCTAAAATAACTAAAAGTAGTCGTATCTGGAAAGCAGAAATTTCAGAGGTAAAGAAATAGGGCAGTGGATTACCACTTCTCATTATAGGCACTTTAAAAATTATTAGTGTTAATTCCATCTTTAAGTTAAAAATATAATTGTGTATAAACGGAGGCACTGATTTAAGGAGAAAAAAAAAAGCCCAACCTTTAAAGTGATAGTAATGAAAGTTGTTTATGTAATGCCATGGACTCACAATATAGCCTTAAGGCAGCCATTTATCTTTGTGGGGTTTCAGTTCCACATCTGTAAACCTGAAAACAAACCAGAACATCGAGACCTTTTCAACACTAGTATTCTAGTACTCCAAAACTTCAGAGTGAATGAAAAACAGCAGGGTACAATTTAAAAGAGAAAAATATATTAGTCAGATAAAAGGTAAACTCACAGGGCTTGTTTTGTAATGGATGGTTAATGAAATTACAGTGGTCAACACAGTAATTTTTGGGTGACTTTTAAGAGACTTAATGAAAGATGATATGGGTATTAGGGAATCTATCTCTGTTGATTAGACAGCTTCTTCAACATAAAGCATGCATGGTCCAGGCATTAATAATCCATCTGGGGCCTGTGAGAGCAGTATGTGCTAAGTGTCACGTAACAGTTCCAGAGCTGGTCAAGTGTCACAGCCTGCTTTTTCCTGAAGCTTGTAAGTAGTCAGAGACCAAAGGACTGAACAAAAAACTGATGGCCTCAAAGAATGGATATGTTCATCTACATTTACAGTTAGATAGGGAATAGGTTCTGGTATTTCTTATATGGTTCTTGACAAATTAAGAGCTCTATCAGATATGTCTTTCAGTTTAAAAAAAAGATGTTTTTCAGACTGTCCAATTTTAACATAAAGATCTTGACACAAAAGAACAAGTATCCCCTCCACTTTTAAAGGGCAAGAACAAACATGTCTTACAGGAAACAAAAGTCAATACCCCACTTCCAAAAAGTCATACATATATACTAGAAGTAAGAAATACAGGAATTGGGTTTGTAGCAAAGATTGTCTAGTATACAAAAAAGGTTTCTCTTAATGTACGGTTTAACCATCCTGCATCATCCTGCATAATCCTACTGCATTGTAAGCACCAACTAAATGGAAAAAACCTTAAAATTATTCACCGAAATAATGAATTTGTGTGTATATATATTTTTTAACACAACACAATATAAATATCTTAAACTCACACAGAGATTTTTTTCTTTTTTTTAAGTGAGGGTCTCACTCTGCTGCCTAGGCTGGAGTGCAGTGGCATGTTCACAGCTCACCGTAGCTCGACATCCTGGGCTCAGGTGATCCTTCTGCCTCACCCTCCCAGGTAGCTGGAATTACAGGTACATGCCACCACGCCTGGCTAATTTTTTATTTTTATTTTTGTAGAGACGAGGTCTTACTATGTTGCCTAGGCTAGTCTCAAACTTCTAGACTCAAGCAATCCTCTTACCTCAGCCTCCCAAAGTGCTAGGATTACAGATGTAAGCCAGTGTACCCCACCAGAATTAGAGAATTTAAATTGGAAGAAACCAAGAAACATTAGTTAATCATTAATTTAATTCTTGAATTACCTCCATTTAATCAACTTAATGCATGGCAAAGTTGTTCCATAATCAAAGGAGAGGATTATAATATTTAAATGTTTATTCATAATATTTAAAATTACTCAATTTAAGCAAATGTCTGTGAAAATTTAAAGCTTATGTTACAAGAAGATATCTAACAACATGAAAGAAAATAGAGGTATACCTCATAATACTATGCCTCATTTTATTGTGCTTCACAGATACTGCATTTTTTACAACTTGAAGATTTACAGCAACTTAGCATCAATCAAGTCTACAGGCATGATTTTTCCAAGAACATGCACTCACTTTGTTGGCATTCTTTAGCTATGAAGTATTTTTTAATTAAGTTATGTATATTGTTTTTTTAGGACATAATGTTAGCTGGGAGCGGTGGCTCACGCCTGTAATCCCAGCACTTTGGGAGGCCAAGGCAAGAGTATTGCTTGAGCCCAGAAATTCGAGACCAACCTAGACAACATAGTGAGAACTTGTCTCTATAAAAATAAAAAAATTAACTGGGCACAGTGGCATGTATCTCAGCTACTCAGGAGGCTGAGGCAGAAGGTCTGCCTTAGCCCAGCTCAAGGCTGCAGTGAGTTGTAATTGTGCCACTGTCCTGCAGCCTGGGTGACAGAGTGAGACCTTGGCAACTTCTGCTATATTGCAGTGATCTGGAAATGAATCTGCAATATCTCCATGCCTGTTCTAATTAAAAATCTATTAAACACACAGTGTATGATAGGAACTGTGCCTGATTGTCTCAGTTACTGTTCCATTTTATAAAGGAGGAAACTGAGGTTCAAAGAGACTAATTTGCCATGGTCATACAATAAGGAGCAGAATTGGCACTGAAATCTTACCTGATGTTAAAGTCCAACATCTCAGCCACTACTCTATGAATCACCTGTATGGATCATTTGGGGTACTTCTACAAAAGCAGAATCTATACTTCTCAAATTGCAAATCTTTAAGGATGATTCTTAAGAATCAGCACTTTTTTCACAATCTTCCAGGATTTTACATACAGGTTTAAGAACCATTATACCAAAACTGAATTTCCAAAGTATCCCATTATATTCAATACAAACATATCTCATTTTATTGTGCTTCACTTTATTGTGTCTCAAAGATATTTTGGCATTTACAAATTGAAGATTTGTGGCAACCCTGGATTTCGCAAGTTTATGGGTACTATTTTTAAAATAGCATGTGCTTATTTCATGTCTATGTGTCAAATTTTGGTAAGTTGTTACTTCATGTCTTTGTGTCAAGCTTTGGTAATTCTTGTAATATTTCAATTTTTTTTTTTTTTAGTTGGAGTCTTACTCTGTTGCCCAGGCTAGAGTGCAGTGGCATGCTGGGCTCGGGCGATCCTTCTGCCTCAGCGTTTCAAGTAGCTGGAACTAAAGGTGCGCGCAACAATGCATGCTAATCTTTTGATTTAATGTAGAGACGAGCTCTCGCCAAGTTGCTCAGGCTGGTCTCGAACCCATGGGTTCAGGCAATCCTCTTACCTCGGCCTTCCAAAGTGCTGGGATTATAGGCATGAGCCACTGCGCCCAGCCTCAAACTTTTTTTTATTAATATTACACTTTTATGGTAATGTATTACCAGTGACTTTTGATGTTACTATGGTAATTGTTTGGGGGTGCCATGGAACTGTGTCCATATAAGACAGTAAACTTAATCTATAAATGTTGTGCATGTTTTGATTGCGCCACTGACTAGTCATTTGGGCTCTCTTCCTCTCCACAGACCTCCCTATTCCCTGGGACATAACAATATTGAAATTAGGTCAATTAATAATCTTACAATGGTCTCTTAAGTGTTCAAGTGAAAGGAACCATTGCACATCTCTCAGTTTAAATAACAATCTAGAGATGATTAAGTTTATTGAGAAAGGCATGTCAAAAACCAAGACATGCTAAAAGCTCAGCCTCGTGTGCCAGTTACCCAAGTTGTAAATGCAAAAGAAAAGTTCTAGAAGAAAAGTAAAAGTGCTACTCCAGTGAATATATGAATGAGAAGAAAGCGAAACAGCCTTATTGCTGATAAAGAGAAAGTTTTAGTGGTCTTGGCAGAAACCAGTCACAACATTTCTTTAAGACAAAGTCTAATCCAAAGCAAGGCCCTAACTCTCTTTAATTCTGTTTTTTTGTTTTTTGGGGTTTTTTTTGAGTTGAAGTCTCACTCTGTTGCCCAGACTGCAGTGCAGTGTCCGCTCCCGGCCACCACAGCCTTGACCCGCTGGGCTCCGGCGATCCTTCCGCCTCAGCCTTCCGAGTAGCCAGAATTACAGGCGCGCGCTACTACACCCAGCTAATTTTTTGATTTTATTGTAGAGATGAGGTCTCGCCTGCCCAGGGGGGGTCTCAAACCCGTTGGCTCAGGCAATTCACTCACCTCAGCCTCCCAAAGGTGCGGGATTACAGGCTGAGCCACCGAGCCTGGCACTCTCTTTAATTCTATAAGGCTGGAAGAGGTCAGGAAGCTGCAGAAGAAAAGTCTGAAGCTAGCAGAGCTTGATTCACAATGTTTAAAGAAAGAAGTTATCTCCATAACAGAGAAATGTAAGGTGAAGCAGCAAGTGCTGATATAGAAGCTGCAGCAAGTTATCCAGAAGATCTAGCTAAGATCATTGATGAAGGTTGCTACAGTAAACAATTTTCAATTAAATAAAACAATCTATATTAGAAGGTATCCCCTAGGACTTTCATAGCTACAGTGGAGAAGTCAATGCCTGATTTCAAAGCTTCAAGCATAGGCTGACTCACTTGTTATGGTCTAAAGCAGCTAGTGACTTTAAGTTGAAGCCAGTGCTCATTTACCATTCTGAAAATCCTAGGATCCTTAAGAATTAAGCTAAATTTTCTCTGCCTGTGCTCTATAAATGGAACAACAAAGCCTGGATGACAGTGCATCTATTTACAGCATGGTTTACTGAGTTTTTGTGTTTTTTTTGAGTTGGAGTCTCACTCTGTCGCCCAGACTAGGGTACAGCGGCCACTCCTGGCCACTGCAGCCTCGCCTGCTGGGCGCCAGAGATCCTTCCGCCTCAGCCTTCCAAGTAGCTGGAACTACAGGCGCGCGCTACCATGCCCGGCTAATTTTTTGATTTATTGTAGAGATGAGGTCTCGCCAAGTTGCCCAGGCGGGTCTCGGACCCGCGGGCTCAGGCAATCCACTCACCTCAGCCTCCCAAAGGCGCGGGATTACAGGCTGAGCCACTGAGTCCGGCTTACTGAGTATTTTAAGCCCACTGTTGAAATTACTGCTCAGAAAAAAGAATTCTGTTCAAAATATTACTGCTCGCTGACAATGTACCTGGTCACCCAGAGCTCAGACAGAGATGTTAAGGAGTTAAATATTGTTTTCATATCTGCTAATAAAATAACCATTCTGAAGCTCATGGATCTAGAGTAAATCTGACTTTCAGGCCTTATTAAAGAAATACATTTTGTTTGGCTATAGTTGACACAGTGATTCCTTTAGTGGATTTAGGCAAAGTAAACTGAAATATTCTGGAAAAGATTCAGCATTCTAAATGCCATGAAGAACATTTGTGATTCATGGGAAGAGGCCAAAATATCAACATTAACAGAAGTTTGGAAGAAGTCAATTCCAGCCTTCATGGATGACATTGAAGAATTCAGAACTTTAGTGGAGGAAGCCACTGCAGACGTGATGTGATAAAATAACAATAGAATTAGAATTAAAAGTGGAGCCTGAAGATGTGACTGAATTGCTGTAAATGCATTAATGGATGAGGAGTTACTTCTTATGGATGAGCAAATAAAGTGGTTTCTTGAGATGGAATCTACCTCTGATGAAGATGCTGTGAACACTGTTGAGATGACAGCAAAAGATTCAGATTACATAAAGTTAGCTGATAAAGCAGCAGCAGAGTCAGAAAGGACTGACTCCAATTTTGAAAGATGTTCTACTGTTGGTAAAAGTCTATCAAACAGCACTGCATGCCACAGAACAATCTTTTGTGAAAGGAAGAGTCAATAGATAAGGCAAATTTTATTATCTTATTTTAAGAAATTGCCAAAGCCATCTCAGCCTTCAGCAACCACCATCCTGATCAGTCAGCAGTCATCAATCTCAAGCAAGACCCTCCACCAGCAAAAAGATTACAATTTGCTGAAGGCTTGAATGACTTGAAGGTTAGTATTTTTAGTAATAAAGTTTTCTTTTTTTGAGTCAGGGTCTTATTCTGTTACCCAGACTGGAGTGCAATGGCACGAACACAGCTCACTGCAGCTTTGACCTCCCTAGCTCAGGGGATTCTCCTGCCCTGGGCTCCTCAGCAGCTGGGACTACAGGTGCATGCCACTAAACCCAGTTAATTTTTTGACTTGCCCAGGCTGAACTTGAACTCCTGGGCTCAAGCAATCCTCCTTCCTGACTTGGCCTCCCAAAGTGCTGAGATTACAAGCATGAGCCACCATGCTCAGCAGTAAAGTATTTTTTAATTGAGGGAAGTACATTGATTTTTTTTGGGGGGGGGGCATAATGCTATTGAACACTTAATAGACTTCAGTATAGTATGAAAGTAACTTTTATATGCACCAGGAAACAAAATAATTCATGTGACTTGCATTACTGCAATATTTGCTTTATTGGGGTTATTTGGTGCTACACCCACAATATCTCTAAGATGTGCCTGAACACAGTTACAAGGCTGAGTCTTAGGCCAGAGGCTGGGAAGACAAAGACAGACCTTTCTACACAGTCTGACAACTTCAGTATCCTCGTGACACATCCTGTGGGATTTTAAATCACAGAGAAAGTAGATTATAGACACAAAGGCCCAAAATATGCCCTGAAATACAGAAAACACACTATCCTGGATTGAGTTCAAGTCAAGGAAGAACCTAGTTTCATATGCTCCATGGAGGGGAAGGGGGACAATGCATGAGGGATGAAACTTTGTAGGACTGGAGTAGGGGCAAAAACAATTCTGCTGACACTGACTTCTAAGATAACAAACTGACATTCCTTAGATGGAAGGGGTGGAATGAGAAGACAGAGGCATTTGGTGCCAGGGTGACACTGGGGATTCAGAAGAATGAGGTAGAGTGAATAAATACTACTCGGGTTAGACTAACCATAAGGGGCCTTGCTCTTTAAACCAAGGATCTTAGACTTTAGCCAAAGGCAAAGGGGAAACACGAGACAGTTTAAAGAGAAATAACAAGATCATAATTTCAAAATATATAGGCTGCAGGCTATAAGACAGACAAGAAGATGAGAAAATTACATATGTCCATGCAAAAATTTGTACACAAGCATTTACAACAAGCTGTGGATGCTGGCGTGTGCCTGTACTCCTAGCTAACCAGAAGGCTGAGGCAGGAGGGTCACTTGAGCCAGGAAGTTTGAGACCAGCCTGAGCAACACAATGAGACACTGTCTCAAAAAAAAAACAAAGGTTAATAACAGCAATATATATAATAGCCAAAAAAAAAGTGGAAACAACCCAAAACAGAAGAATGGATAAATAAGATGTGGTATCCATACAATCGAATATCATTCAGCCATAAAAAGGAATGAAATACTAATACATGCTATAGCATGGATGAACCATAAAAACATGATACTAAGTGAAAGAAGTAAATTATAAGGATCATATATTGTGTGATTCCATTAATATGAAATGTTCATAATAAGCAAATCAATAGAGACAGAAAGCAGATTAGTGGTTGCCTATGGCAAATAGGGAATGACTACTAATGGGTTTCTTTATGGGAGTAGTGAAAACCTAAAATTGATTGTGGTGATGGCTGCACAACTAATACACTAAAAAAAAAAAGTAAAACACTGAATGTACATTTTAAGTGAATGAATTTTATTTATATGGCATATCTCAATTAAAAAATTCTCTCAATAAAAAAATTAAGTGATTGTACAATATTTGTTTATGCCTGAGATTTCAGTTCTAGATCAATCTTGTAGTCATCAACATTGATGCTCTTGTCATGAATGAAGCAAAGCTGAGATTATTAGTTTCAAATCTGCTTTCATATCTGAGGATGGAAGCCATTTTAAGTTAAAGTTTTGTGTATGGCCTCTTCATTTAGCATAATATTTTCAAGGTTCATCCATGGTGTAGCATCTATCAAAACTTCCAATCCATGAACAAGGAATGTATTTCCACTTTTTTTAGATTTCTAAAAATTTTTTCGGTAGTGTTATGTATTTTTCAGTGTACAAGACCTGTATCTCTTTGGTTAAACTTATTCCTAAATATTTTGCTCTTTTTGATGCTGTCATAAATAGAAGTGATGTTCTAATTTCATTGTTAGTATATAGAGATGCAAGTGATTTTTGTATATTGATCTTGTAACCTGCAACTTTGCTGAATTTGTTTACTAGTTCTAACAGTTTTATGTAAATTCTTTAAGATTTTTTTAGATATAAATCATGTCATCTATGAATAGAAATAATCTGACTACTTATTTTCCAATCTAGTCACCTTTTTATTTTTCTTGCCTAACCGTCCTAGTTAGAATTTCCAGTAAAATGTTGAATTGAAGTGGTGAGAGCAGACATCCTTTCTTGTTTCTGATCTTAAAGCAAAAGTTTTCAGTTTTTACCATTACATGTGATGTTCGTTGTGGGTTTTTCATAGGTGCCTTTTATTAGATTGAGAAAGTTCTCTTCTATTCCTAGTTTGTTGAGCTGTTTTTTTAAAATCATAAATGGGTGTTAGAATTTGCCCAATGTCTTTTCTGCATCTGATAAGATGACCATGTAGTTTGATCCCTTTATTCTAATAACATGGTATACAACATTGACTAATTTTCCTATGTTAAACCAACCTTGCATTCCTGGAATAAATTACACTTGGTTGTGGTGTTTAATCTCATTTATATTGTCATTACTTTGTTGAGAGCTTTTGGATAAGGAATATTAACCTATTTTATTTTACTTCATTTATGTATTTAATAGAGATGGAGTCATGTTGTGCTGCCCAGGCTAGTCTTGAATTCCTGGGCTCAAGTAATCCTCCCACTTTGGCCTCCCACGGTATTGGGATTACAAGCATGAGCCACCATGACCATCCTGTAGTTTTCTTTACTTGTGACTTATTTTCTTTGCTGTCTTTGGTATCAGGGTAATACTGGCCTCATAGAATGAGTCAGGAAGTGACCTTGTCTATAATTTTTGGAAGAGTCTGAGAAGAACTGGTATTAATTCTTTTAAATTCAGACAATTCATCGGTAAACTCATATAGTCTTGGGCTTTTCTTGGATGGAAGTTTTTGGATTACTAACTCAATCTCTTCGGTTGTTATCTCTCTACTTAGATTATTTTTCTTCTTGAGTCCATTTTGATAGCTTGTGTGTTTCTAGGAATTTGTCCATATCATCTACGTTATCTAATTTACCATTTTTTGGTGTTGTTTTGTTTTTGGAGAGACAGGAGTCTCATTATGTTGCCCAGGTTGGTCTCAAACTCTTGGTCTTAAGTGATCCCCTTGACTCAGCCTCCCAAAGTGCTGGGATTACACATGTGAGCCACTGTGCTGGCCTGTTTTCTTCTGTTTTGATCTTTATTATTTCCTTCCTTTTGCTTGTTTTGAATTTAGCTTACTCTTCTTTTTTCTGTCTTCTTATAGTAGAGGTTAGGCTATTGCTTTGAGACCTTTTTTCTTTTTAAAGATAGATATTTACAGCTATACATTTTTCTCTGAGAGCTGCTTTCATGGCCTCCCATAACTTTAAGTATGTTGTGTTTTCATTTTTGTTCTCTTCCCATCCCTTGTTATTAGAAGAATTATTTAGAGTTATGTGGTTTAATTTTCATATATTTGTGAATTTTCCAATTTCCCATTTGCTATGAATTTCTAATTTCATTTCATTGTGATCATAAAAGGTGAAAATAATTTGCAGATTTCAATCTTCTAAAACTTACTGAGACTAGTTTTATGACCTAATATAGCTTATCCAGAAATCTTCTATGTGCACCTGAGAAGAAGATGTATTCTGCTACTATTGGGCAGAGTGTTCTATAAATGTCTTTTAAGTCTAGTTGACATATAGTGTTACTAAAGTCTTCCATTTCCTCACTGACTTTCTGTCTAGTTCTATCTCAATCACTTGCTCTTTTTATTTTATTTTTGCTAAGCTATTTTTTAATTGTAAAATATACACGATAAAATGTAAAATGTATATTTTTAAGTATACAGTTCAGTGATATAAAATACATGCAAATTATTGTTGCTACCATCACCACCATCCATCTCCAGGACTTTTTTATTCTGCAAAATGAAACTATGTACCTGTTAAATAGTAACTTCCCTTTCTCCCTCCCCCAAGCCCTGGCAATCATCATTCTACTCTTTGTCTCTATGAATATTACTATTTGTAGGTATTCCATAATAGTGGATTCCTATAGAATTTATTCTTTTGCATATGGCTTGTTTCACTTAGCACAATGTCTTCAATGTCCATCATGTCAGAATTTCCTTCCTTTTTAAGGAAAGATGATACTCTATTATATGCATATAACACATATTGCTTATTCATTCTGTTAATAGATACTTGGGTTGCTTCTACCGTTTGGTTATTGTGAATAATGCTGCCAAGAACATGAATGTACTTGAAATATCTCCTCAAATCCTACTTTTCTTTTTTTTTATTTTTTTGGAGACAGGGTGTCACTTTGTCACGCAGGCCAGAATGCAGTGACATTCTCATTGCAGCTTTGAACTCCTGGGCTCAAGCAATCCTCCTGCCTCAGCCTCCTCAGTAGCTAGGACTACAGGTGTATATCATCATGCTGGATAATTTTTATATATTTTTTTAGAGACTGGATCTTGCTAAGTTGCCCAAGCTGGTCTCAAACTCCTGGCCTCAAGCAAACCTCTCACTTCAGCCTCTCAAAGTGCTAGGACTATAGGTATGAGCCACTGTGCCTGGCCCCTGCTTTCAATTATTTTGGGTAATATACCCAGAAATGAAGTTGCCAGAGCACATGGTAATTCTGTTTGAGGAACTGCCATACTGTTTTCCATAGCAGTTATACCATGTTATATTCCCCTCAACAATGCATAAGGCTACCCATTACTCCACATCCTTGCCAATACCGCTTTTTAGCTAATGGAAGTTAGAAGATTTTATTGGTAAATCTGCACTAAGAAGTAAGACTTTTCTGCATGTCCATTGTAATACATTTGGCTCGCAAATCCTAAATGAGCTGTAGATCACCACTCAAACTCATATACAAATTTGCCGAAAAGGGATCTGCCAATGGCAGATATTATCTGATGCTCTACTACTTCATTACAACTTGCACAAAAATTGTCTGCAAATGTTGTAGCTAATTCCTTTATGTAATTTTGGTGAGATGAGGGCTGATGAGACCAAAAATATAGAACTTTAATTCCCTTCTTGTATTGTACTCTGTGTATTTGCACCAAAGTATAAAATGCAATCAAGAATACCAGCTGTGAGCTGGGAAGAGTCTCTGTAACTATAAACATGTGAGAACGTTGGAAATCTAAATTGTAATTTTTAGCAGCATAATGGACATATTTTAGAAGTTACTCTTTCATACAGAATTAGTGTCTCCTTTCCAAAGCAATGTTTAACATCACTTAAAAAAAAAACCTGAAGAAAATAGTGAAAGACAGATAGACAAGGGAGAAAATGGTAGGGTATTAAAATAGTCCAGATGTGAAATGACAAGGGCAAATCACAGTGGGAATGGAAAAATGCTAAGAAAAACAACTTAACTAAAAGAGATAATAAACATAATAATGAAACTATTCATCTTAAGTAAAATAAGTATATTCTTCTCTTAGTCTAGATGATACCTCAACAAAAGCATTTAACCTGGACTTTTAAGTAAAAAAGTGCTATAACAGCTGAATAAAAGTATTGGAAAGGTTGGTTACTGTGGAAAAGTAACAAACTTACTTCACCCATGCAGACACTTTTTTTTTTTCTTTTGAGTTGGAGTCTCACTCTGTTGCCCAGGCTGGAGTGCAGTGGCACACTCACAACCACCGCAGCCTCAACCTGCTGGGCTCAGGTGATCCTTCCGCCTCAGCCTTCCAAGTAGCTGGAACTACAAGAGTGCGCCACCATGCCCACCTAATTTTTTTGATTTACTGTAGAGATGAGGTCTCACCAAGTTGCCCAGGCTGGTCTTAAGCCTCTGGGCACAGGTAATCCTCTCACCCGCACCTCCCAAAATGCTGGGATTGCAGGCTTGAGCTACTGCACCCAACCCCCATGTGACACTTAATCAAGTTAAGGTTTAACTTTGAGATTGCATTCTTGAAACATGTATAGAATTCATAATTTATAATGTGAGATAATAGTAAGTCGTGAGACTTTGGCACTTGGTTTTGGCAATTTCTTATGTGGGCCAAAAGAACCATATGATTACCTGATAGCCTTCTGTTTTCTTCTGACACCACTTCAGCAAGGCATTCCTCTTTGATCCTCCATATTCTCTAGCCAATGCTGAAAGAGGATCCTTCCTTTCTTCCCTGAAAATAAGAAACCCAAAGTTGAAATATTTTTTGTTTGAGCACGAGAATAAAAGAACAGTATTAGTTTGTATTTCTGAACAGGATAAATGCACATATGAAGGCCATCCAATGGTAAAACGTCTCTTGATTTTTAGTTTATGGCCCTATAGATTCACCACTGTCAGGAGTTCATTTCTAAAGAGAGGGACTCTACTCATCATCCACATGGAAAGTGGCAAGGAAAAAAAACAACCTAATACTGGCAGCATCTGAAAGTTGTCATGGTTGCCTTTCATTCCATACCTTACCCCTTTCATAATCTTTATGCTTTGGTTTATTTTACTCCTTTTTGTTTCCAACCTTTTACGATCTTTATCATCTCATCATTTTCTAAATCACTTATTGTAAATATACAAGGAAGGTTATGCAAGGTAGAGGATTCTAAGGCATAATTCTTTTTGTTTTTTTTTGAGTTGGAGTCTCACTCTGTCGCCCAGACTGGAGTGCAGTGGCAGCTCCCGGCCACCGCAGCCTCGACCTGCTGGGCTCCGGCGATCCTTCCACCTCAGCCTTCCGAGTAGCTGGAATTACAGGTGTGCGCTACCACGCCTGGCTGATTTTTTTTTATTGTAGAGATGAGGTCTCTCCAAGTTGCCCTGGCGGGTCACGAACCCGCGGGCTCAGGCAATCCACTCACCTCAGCCTCCCAAAGGTGTGGGATTACAGACTGAGCCACCGAGCCCGGCTCTAAGGCATAATTCTTGCCTTCAAGGAGCTTAGAATTTGGGGAAGCAGATGAGACAGACAAAAGATGGCAATAACCATTAAAAACATTTACAGTTTCCATGAAGTGTCTCAGATGTGTGTAGTGCTATGCTGTATATTCTTTTTTTTTTTTTTGGAGTTGAAGTCTCACTCTGTTTCTCAGGATAGAGTGCAGTGGCATGCTCACAGCCACCACAGACTCAACCTACTGGACTCAGGCGATCCTTCCACCTCAGCCTTCCAAGTAGCTGGGGAACCACACGCAAGTGCCATCACACCTGGCTAATTTTTTGATTTATTGTAGAGACGAGGTCTCACCAAGTTGCCCAGGCTGGTCTTGAACCCCCGGGTTCAGTCAGTCCTCTCGCCTTGGTCTCCCAAAGTGCTGGGATTACAGGTGTGAGCCACTGCACCCAGTTAGTTGTATACTCCTTATTGACTGCAGGCAGTTAGAATTTTGCCTTGTATATACAATGGGATTTTTCTTTAAACTCACTCACTCATTCAGTGCCTCCTTGCAGAGCACCACTGTGCCAGATAATATGCAAATGCTAGGCAACTGAGGGTAAGCAACATAGCGTCCCTGCCCCTCAAGAAACTTCAGAGTTTACTATATGATGGACACAGTACAGAAGTTTGCAGGGGGTTGGGAGGAATACAACAGCTATCATAACTCATTTTTAAAATTCTATGTGGGTACTTTATGGCACTATCAACCACTTTGTAGGCAGAATAAATATCTTGCCCCAGACCAGATATTAAGTCAAAAAAGGTTTTTGCAATCACCTCTGGTGATGGGGCAGAGAAGGATTACAACCCTACTCATTCTGCACCAAATTCCTCCTTTTGGTAGCTACTTTGGAAGTGGAACAGAACACTAAAGAATACTTGGAGGAAAAAAGTGCTTTATAATATGACCTGCTGCTTGACAAATAGTCTGTTCTTAAAAGGTTGGTCTATTTTTGGCTAGGCACAATGGCACACATCTGTAATCCTAGTACTTTGGGAGGCTGAGGCAAGAGCCTCAGCTGAGGCCAGGAGTTTGAGACCAGCCTAGGCAAAATATTGTGAGACCCCCAACTCTTTAAAAAAAAAAGGTCGGGCTCGGTGGCTCAGCCTGCAATCCCAGCACTTTGGGAGGCCAAGGCAAGTGGATTGCCTGAGCCCACAGGCTCAAGACCCACCCGGGCAACTTGGCGAAACCTCATCTCTACAATAAATCAAAAACTAGCCAGGCATGGTAGCACGCGCCTGTAGTTCTGGCTACTTGGAAGGCTGAGGTGGAAGGATTGCCAGAGTCTAGCAGGTTGAGGCAGCGGTGGCCAGGAGTGTTCCACTGCACTCCAGTCTGGGCTAAAGAGTGAGACCCTAACTCAAAAAAAAAAGAGCCTGGCATGCTGTCTTAGTCCCAGCTACTTAGGAGGCTGAGGCAGTAGGATCAATTGAGCTCAGAATTTTGAGGCTGCAATGCGCTATTATTGTGCCGCTGTACTCCAGCCTGGGTGACAGAACAAAACCCTCATCAAAAAAAAAAGGTATTTTTTTAGTGATTATAAGCAGACTGGAAACTCTGGTCCCATACCCTATAAACTTAGTAACCTAGTAAATGTCCTATAGGTTCACATGTTACAAGCAGGTTAGAATTCCTTAGTACAGTTATTCTGTCAGTATTCACCCTTTAAAGTACGCTACAAAATCAGAGAACACTTAGAACTGATGCTTTTCCAACTGAGAGGGGCACTAAAAAAGTGTCAATTTTTATTTACTTTAGAACAAAAAGCAAAATAGCAACTTATTTTCAATGTGCAGTTAGACTGCTACCTTGAAGAAATATACTTTTATTTTTGTGTGCCAGTCCTCACATTCCTGCTTTGGTTTCAAGGATTCAATGAAGTTTGTTATTAACATCACTAAACATAGATAGGGAAAGGGAATGAAGGTAGAGTTATGTGAATGGACGCAAAAAGGAAAGCCAAAAACAACAACAATATTTGCTGTGCTCAACATAAAAGTCACTCTTACAATGAGAGTGAAAGGTTTACTCTTGTTCACACAGAGTCCATTTTGTTATAAAAACAGTTTTCAAAGCATCAGAGTAGAGCAAACTCTGTGGACACAATGAAAAGCTACAGAAAAGAGTCCCAGGGCTACAGGGCTCTCTCTTAAAACTTTTTCATTCTGAGATGAGGAATTGTGGCCAAGAGATGCCTTCCTAAGGATCACAGCCCTATGTAGGAAGAGTGGGTGCCCTGTCTCCTAAGCCTGTACCTTTTGCACAGGAACGATGCAGAGAGTCCATTACTAGGACACTGAGACGAGTATTGACGTCCCATCCCTGTATAATAAAGGTGGCCTGAGTTAGTCTCCTCACTGGACTCTCTACTTGCTCCCATGGTGTACTGCTTACAGGAGGACCACTATTATAAGAGGTTGCCCCCCTCAGAGGTAGGGCTTCAAAAGTAAGTTCATAATTTGAGTTTGAAAAGTCAAGTATTGCTGGGCTCAGTGGCTCAGCCTGTAATCCTGCGCCTTTGGGAGGCTGAGGTGAGTGGATTGCCTGAGCCCGCGGGTTCGAGACCTGCCTGGGC
>NW_007255906.1:101788-114433 GCF_000164805.1 Carlito syrichta | reverse complement strand
GGTGTGGTAGCGCGCGCCTGTAGTTCCAGCTACTTGGAAGGCTGAGGTGGAAGGATCGCCGGAGTCTAGCAGGTCGAGGCTGTGATGGCCGGGGCGGCCACTGCACTCCAGTCTGGGCCACAGAGTGAGACTCCAACTCAAAAACAAAGAAAAGTTAAGTATTCCATTTTATCCTCAAACCTATAAATTAATATATGGATAAATTCCTACAGCCCATTCCTATCCTTCCTTCAACTCTTCTCAATACTTGCCAACAGTTTTCCTTATACCTATAAACAATGTATGCTAAATTTTTGACATCTGTTTTTTTCTAAGTTCTTTTTTTTTTTTTTGAGTTGGAATCTCACTCTGTCACCCAGACTGGAGTGCAGTGGCCGCTCCCGGCCACCACAGCCTCGACCTGCTGGGCTCCGGCGATCCTTCCGCCTCAGCCTTCCAAGTAGCCAGAATTACAGGCGCGTGCTACCACGCGCGGCTTATTTTTTGATTTATTATAGAGATGAGGTCTCGCTGCCCAGGTGGGTCTCGAACCCACGGGCTCAGGCAATCCACTCACCTTAGCCTCCCAAAGGCGCGGGATTACAGGCTGAGCCACCGAGTCCGGCTTTTTTCTAAATTCTTAATACCTCTTAATCCAAAGTGGCTTCTGACATAAAAGTACTATGAATAAAACATAAGCTTACATTTTCATGTACTCTTTATCAATTGTTAATGTAGCACCATGTTCCCAGACTTCTGGCATAAACAATTACAGCCATCTTTAATACTTGCCATTTCTGTATTCCTTTTATAAAAAATCTGTTGCTAAAAATCATCTTTCCTTTTGAAAAACCTGCATCCAACACTCTCTGTACCTCTTTTCCACCTTGGCCTAGATGTGCTGACTTGTTCTCAGAAATATAATATCCTTTCAGCTGGTTTTCTCTTGCATCCAGAATGGAATAATCCTTGAATCATCTCACAGTAATTTATTTACCCCACTTTATAGTTTCTACCACATCAAAGTGACTCAATTTGACTTTAAAGAAGTTCCACCACCTTGCCATACTCTACGTATTCAATCTTTTCCTCTACTGCACCTTGATAAGGTAGAGCCACCCTCTCTATGGTCTTCTGTATCTATCCTCTTAATCTCCAGTACCACTTACCTACAGCAGCTCCCTCCAGATTCTTCACTTATTCATACCTCTTATACATTCACTCAACTACCTTGCCAATAATGCCCCCTCCCCCACAGTCTACAACACTCAAATTCTACTCTTCTAGGACACCTTTCCTTAATATGCTCTCCATATTCCAGGATTCAAATTTCACAATACTTACTTTTGCATTCAATCATTCTCTAATTTAAAATAACAGCCACGGCCGGGCTTGGTGGCTCAGCCTGTAATCCCAGCACTTTGGGAGGCCAAGGTAAGTAGACTGCCTGAGCCCACGGGTTCGAGACCAGCCTGAGTAACTTGGCGAGACCTTTTCTCTACAATAAGTCAAAAATTAGCCAGGTATGAAGTGTGCCCCTGTAGTTCTGGCTACTTAGAAGGCTGAGGCAGAAGGATCGCCGGAGACCAGCAGGTCGACGCTGGGATGGCTGTGAGTGTGCCACTGCACTCCAGCCTGGGTGACAGAATGAGACTCCAACTCAAAAAATAAATAAATAAAATAACAGCTGCTTAAGGAAAAGAAAGATATCTTTTAGTTTGTCAGTATCTTCTTTACCATTTACCCAATTTTGGACACAGAAGAGATCAGTAAAATATAAACACTTAGTAACACAAAAAAAGAAAAACCATAATGTCATTATTTTACATTTACTCTCAAAATGTCAGGAAAGGTACACATGAAGTGCATTAATATTAACTGTTCTCTCTACCTTATCCGGCTTCGAGTGGTGGGGGTCACAGATGCCGTGGGAGAAGAGGACATGGAAAGCTGTGGGGATGTTGTTCCCATAGCCATAAGAGAAGCTGGTGATGCTCCCTCCTGAGCTGAGATGTCCCGTTTCATTTCTTCACTACTTCGTCGAGACACTGTGAGAAACAGTTATTTTGCATTTTATATAAGGAGGGACCCAAAATAACCCGGAATTTTTTTCTTGGAGGGTGAGCCCCTGTAGTACAGGTTCCCCCACTAAGGGAAATATTCTAGGAATCCATCGGCATCAGTGTACCAGGTAGTATTGCTGTGAGAGGATGTGTTCGGCTTTAGCACATTCTTTTTGGAGATTCTTTCAAACTTTTACCCATTTTACGATGAGTGATTTACAAGTATATCTGTCCACACTCTGCTGAGTGTTCAACAATTTTTGACCAAAACAGCACAGTCCCATGCCCCACCCTCCCCATTTACCCAAAAAAAGTTTCCCCAGATGAAAAAAGTCCTCAAAGAGAAACATTTTGCTGATGTGGAAGAGGTGAAACAAAAAAATAGCATAAGGATCTAAAAGGTATCAAAATTAACAAGTTCAAAAACTCTTTTGAGCAGTGGAAAAAGTGTCTTGACAGGTGTATTGCATCAAACAAAGAGTACTTTGAGGGTGACTGAAATTTAAACATGTAAGAATAAATATACAATTTTTAATAAATAAATTTGTTTTCTGTGATGGGTCCCCCTCATAACAAAAACATTTTACATTGAGTTCTTGAGGTATTTTCTTCTGAAGATTCTGAACAGATATTATCACACAGGAGGAAAAACTAATATTTATTTATCTTTCTGATAATTGGAAAGGATTTCTTGTTTTTCATTTTAAAAAACTTGTGAAGGCTGAGTGTGGTGGCTCATGTCTATAATCCCTGAACTTTGAGATACCAAGGTGGAAGGATTGCTTGAGCTCAGGAGTTCAACATAGCTAAAACTCATCATTAAAGGGAAGGAAGGGATGGGAAGGAAGCAAAGGAAGGAAGGAAAGAAGGAAACCTCTGTGAAATTACAGTAGTTGAAATGTGTACTGACCCCCACATTGCTTATAGACAAGGAGTGTGTCTTATCCATCCCTATAAAATTCACAGTACCTACGAAGCATATAGTGAGTACTATATAAACATCTGTTTAATTACAAATGCAACTAGAAACCAAAGGCTAATTAAAGAAATACTTGCAACTACTTAGCCCTGGCCAATACCCACAATTAAAACCAACACAGTTCTTCTGGACTTAGCCAAAAACATTCTTGAAGCGACAAAGGAAAAAGATGCTTCATTACAGGGGTACATGTAATGCTGGGTCAGGTCACATTTCAAAAAACAAATCAGGGGGTTAGGGTTCAGAAACTACCTATGGGGCTCAATGTACACTATCTGGGGAATGGGCCACCTAAGACCCAGTCCCTACAGCTACACTACTACACAGTATGTCCATGTAACGAACATGCATGTACACCCCTGAATCTCAAATAGAAATAAATAAATTAATAAAAAGGTATCAACTATTGGGAAACAGCAATCATCTTTTGGAAAAATTCTATTTTGAAAGCCTGACATAGTAAGACATTGTACCTTGTTAGAATTACAAAAAGTTCTGACAACTGTTGAATGGAAGTAGTCACTTAGCTGTTGATAACAGAGCCACAACAGCTTTCTAGCAAGTGGAGCTGAGTATTGCCAGGTGCTCAGGACAAAGTCCCTAACCTCAAATTCTCTCTCACTTCAGCAGAAGCTGGATCTGCAGGCACCATTAACTATATCATCTCTGGGCTGATTTAATGTAATCAGTGTTACACATCAGTAATAGTTTTCACCTGATTACTAAAACGGTCACTTTTTTATTGGCTAAATTATTTTAGGACACCCACAAGCAGAAAACAACTCTGCACTGGTAAAGTGGTACCCTTTAAAGATCCAGAGGCACAGGTGCTTTCTCCTATTATATGACTATAGAATGACATGCTTACATATTTCTGGCATAATTTTATAATTATTCTTTTTTTTTTCTTTCAATGTCAGTTCTCTATATGCCTTAAATCAGTATTTTAAGAGGTATGCTAGGAAACTAGATAAGAAAATCTCTCAGAATTTTATATAAAATAGAAGAAATAGATTGAAAAGAATCTTAAGAACTCTGTTATAAGAAAAGCACATAGAAAAGGGCTTAGGAATAATAATTTTAGCTGATCACAGGAATTCCTACTGATTTAGAGACCCAGCTATGATATATAGAAAAATGCAGTAACTTTGCTCCATGTACAAAGGGGATCTTAACTATACTGAGGCAGAGTTACAGGAGTTTCTTCTTTCATGGTCCAATTTCTAGTTGAGCTACTAAGTGTAAGAAAAGGCCATGAGGGAAAAATAATATAATCAACTGATTAATTGAAGCATGCGCCAGAAGACGAAGTATAATTATCAAATGCATCATTATGGGATGGCTTTATTATACTGAAAAAGTTTAGCTCGCAGAAAAATTTTGGTGTGCTTTGAAATAACTCTTCAAAATTAGTCATGATACAACTGGAAATAAATATTCTAATCTTTAATAATTATATCAACTTTGGATGAAGCTGTATTTTCAGCACATCATCTAAAACACTTAATAAATTCATTCATTGTTAAAAAATGGAACTATCTAGATCTGTTGTTTCCAAGTCACATTTTAAAAATATGATCTCTATAGAATTTGGAAGATATAATAGGGCAATTCAGAGTGTAAATAACCAAGAGTTAAAGAGACATAGAAGGACTGAAAAAAAAAGAGCTAAAGAGGCAAGCAGAGTTAAGTCTAAAGAGAAAGTATTAAGTAACATTACTAAAACTTCTAGAAGACTCTTTTGAAAAATTTCAGATGCAAGTCATCATCACCTGAGAGGGTCTTGGCACTTTCCATGGCAGGCACTCTCGGGAGGGAAGCAGGCCGGCTGGTTGAAGACGTCCTTAACAGATGCTCTGCGCAAAATAGAAAGGATCACGATAAATAAATTTAAAGTAATAAAGATACAAAGAAGGTGAGTTTACTCCTGTAAATCTTGAGGTTCATCCTTCTTCCCAATTTGGTACTTTTAACAATTTTCTCCAATCTTTTAATCCAAAACAATTCTTGTAGACAAGGAACACACTAACCCATTTCATTCAATGTTTTATTTCTAGGGATGAGAGGCTCCACACAGACAGATGCTTCTAAATCACTGCCACATACCTCTTTAATGCAAAGATCCCCTACTGTATCTAGGTCTAAAGTACAGACTAAATAAAAGTCTTGCCTTTATGTTATGTGCCTATGGTTAGTGAGGAAGCTATACATATATTTACCCATAGATAAGTCAGGAAGGGATGATTAAAAGAATGATAAAGTGTTGTCAAACCACAGAGGAGAGAAGCTATTCACTTAGATTTCAGATGTCAGAGAAGGCTTCAAAAACAAAATGACATTAAGTTGGGCTTTACTTTAGGCAAGAGGGTTGGGGAACTCTATTTCAGTCAGACAATAATCAGGTACAAGGACATTCAAGTTAGAGAATAATAAAGGCCGAGTAGGGCTAAAGCACTGGGTATACAGAAAACAGAGAGGGCAGAGGGAAAGTGGCTTGAGACTTCATTACCTGGCATGTGAACTTTAGTCTGAGGGCAAGGAATCGTCAAATATTTTTGAGCATTCGAAGAAGGACACAATAAGATACTGCCTCGACAATCTTCATTTACAGCCTCACCTTGTTCTACTCTCCTTGTTCTCTAAACACAAGCTATCCCCTTGCCTCAACTCCTCCTCCTGGCTAACTTTATCATGCTTTAGATCTCAGTTGAACATTACTTCCTTAAGATCTGTGACCCCCAAACACAGACCAGGTGGAGTGCCCTACTGACTCTCTTCCTGCACACTTCTTATGTAGGGCTATAGGACTGACAAGAGCCTGTCTGCAGGCCAAGGCACAGGGAGGTGGCACAGGGACAACTAGATGTGTTCTGATCAGGGTCTGGTGTGTCACTAGGCTGAGAGAAAACATCAAGTCTTGTATAAAGTGACAACTCTCAGTTTTGCTATCCAAATAGAATAAATACAATAAGTAGAATGCCTACCACTTCTATTTAAAAATTGACAACTTAAATAATACTCCTTCAAAATATAATGATGTCAAGTAGCGGCACATAGCATGATCTCTTAAGGACAACACAGTTTTCATTCCAAAATATATATTCTTTTTTTTGAGTTGGAGTCCCACTCTGCTGCCCAGACTGGAGTGCAGTGGCCGCTCGGCCACCGTAACCTCGACCTGCTGGGCTCCGGCGATCCTTCCGCCTCAGTCTTCTGAGTAGCTGGAACTACAGGCACCTGCTACCACACCCAGCTAATTTTTTGATTTATTGTAGAGATGAGGTCTCACCAAGTTGCCCAGGTGGGTTTCGAACCCAGGGGCTCAGGCAATCCATTCACCTAAGCCTCCCAAGGCGCAGGAGTACAGGCTGAGCCACCAAGCCCGGCTCCAAAATATATATTCTAAGTGTATGAAGAACATTTCGTTGTAATTCCTCACTACTTTGGAGGTCTAGAGATGATAGTGTTAGGTGAGTGTGCAATTTGGTTGGTCTAATAAATTAAAGCTCCATAGGGTCTTCTCGTCTTATTGTTGTGTCTCTGCCTGGAAAGGATGAGCTTACTTTCTTGATGAAGATAGGATATGTACAGTTTATCTTGCACAAACATCATGTCTGTGCAAAAAGCCTACAAGCAAGCATCCATCAGAATTCTGAACCCTGTTGGAAGTTGGCATTTATCCTCACAGGAAGAGCATACTATGCACCAAGTCTGACAAACAAAACAAAGTTAGCAGAACATGGAAATAGTATGAAGCAGAAAGCAATGTTTTAAATTTAATCAAATTTTCCATTCTACAATTATAAAATCATGGTAATTTCCCTAAAAATCTTAGTCTCTTAAAGAGCAACACAGCAAACTAAGAAAATGAAACAAAGGTTAAAAAGACAAATAAGGCTGGGCTTGGTAGCTCAGCCTGTAATCCCAGCACTTTGGGAGGCCCAGGCGAGTGGATTGCCTGAGCCCATGGGTTCGAGACTAGCCCGGGCAACCTGGCGAGACCTCTTGTCTACAATAAAATAAATAACAGCTGGGCATGGTAGCAGCGTCTGTAGTTCTGGCTACTTGGAAGGCTGAGGTGGAAGGACTGCTGGAGTCCAGAAGATCAACTCTGCGTGCCACTGCACTGGGTGAAGCAGTGAGACTCCAACTCAAAAAAAAAAAAAAGGGCAAATAAGTCAAAACAGAGAGTGTCAGTAATGGTCACAGGCATAAACCCTGGTCATTCCCTACATGGAAAGTGTGTCTAAACTACCTTATTTAATTTTTTATCTTTTACAATGCACACTGTAAGTATACAATTGAAGAAAAAAGTCTATGAAATTTACTGCTGAGACGTGCCCAACACCTAGCTGAGTCTTTTTCTCATTGCATGTCTGAAGATCCAAGTCAGCCTCAATTTGGCAGGCAGTTCCTGCCATAGTCCAACACCTACTTTCTGAAAATGTACAAAAAATATACTGAAATTCCAAAGAGTTTACTCTCTTCAAAGTTATTTGTGGTAATTTTCTTTAGCCACCACACAGTCTACTACCATTTCATAAAGTATTTTCATTGTGAGAATCAGATCCACTCAGAGGCGCCTGGCACAGTAAGAACACAGGTCCATTCACTACTGCAGTAAGCAGGCTGGCTTCTGTCTCCACATCAAGCTGTCAGTTTATCCCTCCTTAGGAAATAAGATTAGTGTATTACAGTCGAGTGTAACAGGCAGAATAGATTATATTTTATTGTAATAGATTCTATTCTATTGCCAGATGGAGCTATTCTTATCTCTAATCCAATCATTAAACAAAAATCATTTGGGTATCCACTACTTGCTAGGCACTGGGCTTGGTGCAAAGGTCAAGAAAGGAAGAAAAGAGGAAGAAAAGGAAACCTGCCCACACGGAACTCAGAGTTTAGATATTTAAAAAATCACTACGAATAAGGGATGCTAGGAAAGAACAAGTCCCAGGAGCTCTGAGAACACAGTGGGTAATGTGACCTGGTCTTGAGGGGAGGACCGGAAAGGCCTCCTCAGGAAATGACAGCAAAGTTGAGACTAGAAGGATAATTAATAGTGTTTAAACAGGCACAGGACAGCTTAGAAGAAAAAGTGTTCAGAATACATCAAAAGAAATCCAGGATAGTGATGCCCAGAGGCCACAAGGAAGGGCCAAGTGAGGTAAGGCTGCAAAGGTAGGCTGTGGGGACCAGATCAGGCAAGAGCAAGTCATGCAGGCAAATTCACAGTAAGGTGTTTGGATTTTTATCCTGTTGGTAATGAGGAGGAAATGAAGGCTTTATCAGGTCAGTATTCTTCTGGCTGCAGTGGATTAGAGAGAGATGATGGTGTATGCAGGATGATGAATTAGTCTGCACAGGTAAGAGATGATGATGATCTGGACCTGGGGAGTAAAAATGTGACACAAACGGATTCAGGAACTCTTTAACATAGTAGAATCAACTGACTTGCTGACCTATCAGATATGGAGGTGAGAAGGAAGGTGGCACCACATACAGAGATAAGGAAGGTGAGGAAAATTATAGAAAGAAGAGATGGGAACACACTGAATTTAAGAACCCTTTGCAAAATCCAGGGAAAGATGTAGATCAGGAAATTACAGAGTGTAGAAGATAAGTGTGGTGTTAAATACATAGTTTTGGAAATTATCAGCATATAGGTGATGGGGTGGGAGTATACTTGGTGACATGAAGCTCATTGTTAACCTTGATCAGAGCAATTCAATACATTGATGGAGACAAAAGTAAGATGTGTTAGGAGGGAGAATTTTTTTTCCCTTAATATGGAAAAGATGTGAGCAATTTTTTTTTCTTTTGAGTTGAAGTCTCACTCTGTTGCCTAGGCTGGAGTGCAGTGGCACACTCATAGCCACCACAGCTTCAACCTGATAGGCTGAGGTTTTCCTTCCAACCCAGTCTTCCAAGTAGCTAGAATCACAGGCATGTGCCACCATGCCTGGCTAATTTTTTGATTTATTGTAGAGACGAGGTCTATTTTGCCCAGGCTGGTCTCGAACCCATGGGCTCAGGTAATTCTCTTGCCTCAGCTTCCCAAAGTGCTGGGATTACAAGCATGAGCCACTGTGCCTGGCTAGGATGTGAGTATTTTTAAATGATAGAAAGGAACAAGTTGGTAAAGAGTGTAAAGTTGAAGACACAGAAGAAGAGGATAACCAATCGATAGCACATAGCTAATAGCATCTGAGATAAACCTAAACAAAGATGTATTCTGTTTATTTCCAACAAACAGCCAGAGACAACATGGGTATATGGGTCTGCTACTTATTTCTAATTTTAGAAATCACAGAAATAAATAAATAGTTTTTCCTTTATTCTTTTCCAAATCAAGTTTATAGGTGAAATCATGGACTTAAAAATAGGTGCTTGTAGCCCGGCACAACGGCTCATGCCTATAGTCCCAATGACTAGAGAGGCTGAGGTGGGAGAACTGCTTTAAGCCAAGAGTTTGAGACCAGCCTGAGCAACAAAATGAGCTCTCCATCTCTCAAAAAAAAAAGTCCTCGTCAATTTAAATAAACAAATAAACCTGAAATCCAACTTCTGTTAATAAAGTAGTTCTAAAAATACCAACACTCTGACCTAACAACTATAAAATATAACTTTTTTTTAAAATATGGAAATCAAGCCGGGCTCGGTGGCTCAGCCTGTAATCCCACGCCTTTGGGAGGCTGAGGTGAGTGGATTGCCTGAGCCCGCGGGTTCGAGACCCGCCTGGGCAGCGAGACCTCATCTCTACAATAAATCAAAAAATCAGCCGGGCGTGGTAGCGCATGCCTGTAATTCCGGTCACTTGGAAGGCTGAGGCGGAAGGATCGCCAGAGCCCAGCAGGTCGAGGCTGCGGTGGCCGGGAGCGGCCACTGCACTCCAGTCTGGGTGACAGAGTGAGACTCCAGCTCAAAAAAAAAAAAAAAAAACGGAAATCAACTACTTAAGGCACTGAAGACAAACTAAAAGCAGGCAAAAAATGAAGGACGTCTATACTTGGAAAAAGGAAATAGCACTGGGTGCGTTTCCTAGTTTTATGGCTTTCTGCATGATCACAGGCCACAGCTGAGGCCAAGTCAGGCAAAAATTTGGTAGAAAACCCTAGTCTTACTGCTTTGAAAAACCAGAGGACATATCTTGGGACAACTATAGCTGTTGGATAACAAGGGGGTAGGGTAAATTCCAGAAAGAAAGAGTCACAAAAAAGGAGTCCAAATTTTAAATACAAACTGTCAGATCTCTCACTGATTTCTGAAATTCACAAGTATTCATACTTGCAGTAAGAACAAAATAACTGAACAGGTATTTCAGTTGCAGGAGAGAGTATAGAGTTTAAGGTAAGCCAAGTTAACTATTTGCTAAAACAAAAACCAATATTCTGCAGAGGAGCATAATAGAATCAAGAATATCTACAATGGGCCAGGCTTGGTGGCTCGGCCTATAATCCCAGCACTTTGGGAGGCTGAGGCGAGTGGAATGCCTGAGCCCGCAGGTTTGAGACCAGCCCGGGCAACGTGGCGAGACCTCATCTCTACAATAAATCAAAAATTATCTGGGCACAGTAGCGCACGTCTGCAGTTCCAGCTACTTGGAAAGCTGAGGCCAAAGGATCGCTAGAGGCCAGCGTGCCACTGCACTCCAGCCAGGGTGACAGAGTGAGACTCTGGCTCCAAAAAATAAAAAAACAAACAAACAAAGAATATCTAAAATGTGTGATTCTTATTGCCCAGGACACAACCCAAAAAGGGAAAAGTGACTCATACAAAAAAAATAGAAATCTACCTGAAGATAGCCTATATGCTGGAAATAGCAGAAAAAATTTTAAAGTAGCTATTACAAATATAATCAATGTTATTAAAGGAAAATATGCTCTCAATGAATAAACAAATAGGAAGTCTCAGCTGAAAGCACTGTAAGAGTATAAGACATGGTCTCCTTGAGATGCAATGCCAAGGATAGTCTAAAGCTGAAACTGAAACAGACACAAAGAAAAGTCCTCTGAAAAACCATTCCCCACTCTAAACACAAAGTATTACTAGAGGAACTGGAAGCCTGTTTTGCATTGAGGGTAATCGCAGCAATGACAAACCTCAAACCCAGTCCAGCTTCTGGGTAGATGAACTCAAACTCCTCTACTTAAAGACCTAGCAGAAGAAAAGAAATTGCCCATTTCAGGGCATAAAATCAATCTAAACTGTCCGCAAAAGATTCTAGTTTTCCAGAAAGTATTGCAAAATATACAAAAGGCAAGAAAAAGCTACCATACCCAGCACACTACACCAATAAAACCAGTCAATAAAACCAGATCCAGATATGGCATACAAATTGGAACTATCTACAGGGCATTAAAAATAACTATGATAAATATATTTTAAGTCTCTAATGGAAAAAGGCTGACAATATTGGCAAGGATTTCCTGTTTGATATTCTCTTATACTTTCCATCTCTCTGCCGAAGTTAGACAAATAAAACTGTGAGAGACATGTCTCTGGTTCTCAAATAGGGGCAATTCTGCCTCCTAGGGGACATATGGCAATGTCTAGAGGCAGTTTTGCTTGTCACAACTGGGGGAATGGGGGTGATAATGGCACTGTAGTAGGTGCTGACCCTCTAGTGGGTAGAAACCAGGAATACTGCTAAACATTCTACAATGCAGTAAACAATCCCCACCACAAAGAATGATATGGCCCCAAAATGTCAATAAGGCCAAGGTTGACAAGTATTAACCTAAAGCAAGCACTAAAAATAATTTTGTAAGGGATATAAGTCAATAGAAGAGATAAAAAAGAGTAATAAAAAATGGTCAATGAACCCAAGAGATGGCAGACAAATAGGAAAAAAGAAGCAGAATAGGTGGGTCAATTAGAAAACACGATCAAGATGATAGATATTAATTCAATCATATCATTAATCATCTGAAATGTGAATGGTCTAAATCCACCAGTTAAAAGACAGATTGTCAGAAAGAATAACAAAGGAAGACCAAACCATATGTCATCTACAAGAAAACCACTTTTAACATAACAGACACAGATAAATTAAAAGGATCCATCCCTTAAAGATATCCATCCTATAAAGATATACCATGCGTCCTTAAAGATAGCCAACTTATAAAGATATACCATGCAAACACTAATCAAAAGAAGATTATAACAGTATCAGGCAAGAAAGACTTGGAACAAGGGATATTATCAGGGACTTTTAAAAAAATTACATAATAATAAAAGAGTCAATTCTCTAAGAAGACATAACATTTTTAACATTCCTAAATATATACACATCTACCAACAGAGCTTTTGAGGCAAAAACTGACAGAATTGGAAGGAGAAATAAACAAATCCATAACAAGACTTGGAGATTTGAACACTCTTATTGCGGTAACTGAAAGAATCAGTAGACAGAAAATCAGTAAGAATATAGAAAACAGCCGGGCTCAGTGACTCAGCCTGTAATCCTGCGCCTTGGGAGGCTGAGGTGAGCGGACTGCCTAAGCCCGTGGGTTCGAGACCTGCCTGGGCAACTTGGCGAGAACTCATCTCTACAATAAATCAAAAAACTTAGCCGGGCGTGGTAGCGCGCACCTGTAGTTCCAGCTACTTGGAAGGCTGAGG
>NW_007255906.1:87750-101768 GCF_000164805.1 Carlito syrichta | reverse complement strand
GCCCTCTGCACTCCAGTCTGGGCGACAGAGTGAGACTCCAACTCAAAAAAAAAAAAAAAAGAATGTAGAAAACCTACATTTGAACAATACAACCAATTAGATCTGACACTTATTTATAAAACACTCTCCCCAATAGCAGCAAAGTAAACACATGCTGCTAAATGAGCAAAACCAGACTTAAACATATCCGTGGCTGTTAGGGAATGGGGCATGGGTTAGAAAGGGACAGCATGAGGAAACTTTGGGGGGTGATGAAACTGCTGTGCAGAGAACTGTGAAACTGTGATGATGAATAAAATGACTATGCATTTTTTAAACCTCACAAAACTGAATTTTTTTTAGAGTGAATTTTACTGTATGTAAATTTTCAAAAAAAAATCATCTGGAATTGGGGGAAGAAAAATGAAATGCAGACTGTGACAAATTAATCTAACTGCATTACAAAAGCATGACATAACATACTGAAGACAGTGTGGTAAAAAGAAGCAGACCTAAGTAACTTTGGGGGAAAAAGTGTTTTGACTGGACACTATAAGTTTAAAGATAGAAAGAAAAAAAACTGTACATAAGCACTGTACTCTTGCTAGTAAATTTGTTTCTCACAGAGGTGTAGTCAGCTATTCTGAAACTACTGAAGATTGAACAAATAAGTAAACATATTGTATATAATGAGAGTCAGGTATCTCACCACCAGGAGAAAGTAGTTGTAAATAAGGAAAAGGTCTCCCAATCGAGCTCCTTTCTGTCTGTTGGTGGCAGTTTACAGAATTGCATGAGGAGAGAGAATTCACAGAACTAGCATCATTTTACCTTCTGTCTTTACAGAGGTCTATTTGGTTATTTTGTGAGACATTCTGGGGGAAAAATAAGGAAAGGAAAAAGAATAGAACTAACCCTTTGGTGATGGCTTGGGATCAGAGGAATCAGAGTATAAATCCATAGTTTTTGATAGGTAGTCTGACACATTGGATTAGAGAAGAGAGAGACAGATGTGTGTGTATACATGGGTTGGCATACATCCATACACAATTTGCATAGTTCTATCCAGAGCAGAACTAAAGGCAGTGAAACTGCAGCAGCAACGAGCACATCTAGCACCCAGGTCTTGGCTTCTAAATACTAGTCTTTAATAAAAATAACCAGAGAAGTGGCTGATTCTAGAGTTGGTACAGGAAAAAAAATAAGATGAAACTGGAGCATCTTGTGGTACCACAAAGTAGGAAAGTGCTTTGTGGGTTGGGAGACAGTATACTGAAGGAGCAAGGAATCAACATAAAAGATCTTCAAACAGCCAATGCTGGAATAACTTAACAACAAAATTTAAAAAACAGTAGTAGATCATAACCCAAAGAATAAATATCGCCGGGCTCGGTGGCTCAGCCTGTAATCCCGCGCTTTGGTAGGCTGAGGTGAGTGGATTGCCTGAGCCCACGGGTTTGAGACCCACCTGGGCAACTTGGCGAGACCTCTCTACAATAAATCAAAAAATTAGCCGGGCGTGGTAGCGCATGCCTGTAGTTCCAGCTACTGGAAGGCTGAGGCGGAAGGATCGCCGGAGCCCAGCAGGTCGAGGCTGCGGCAGCTGGGAGCGGCCACAGCATTCTAGTCTGGGCGACAGAGTGAGACTCCAACTCAAAAAAAAGAATAAATGTCTATGTATCTACACTAATGTAAATAAATGGTATTAATATAGTAATACATATAAACAATTCCTTACAGATGGATTGAGGACAGAGAAAACCACCACTGAAACATCACAGTAATAACTGTTGCAGGTAAAATGCATAGATAGATGCTAAAAGCAGTGAGAGACAGCAAACAATTCCTAGCAAACAACCACCTACCCAAATTATCAAGGTTAATGTGACATTGCCAGTAACACTGACCTCATATATCCCTAACCCCAGACACACTGACCTCATATATCCCTGATATAATACCCTCATATATCCTTGATATAATGCCCTGAGAAGGACATATCACCTCTGTGGTATTCTTCCCCATTAACATGTAACCTCAACCTAATCAGGAAAAAATATCAGACAAGCCCATACTGAGAGACATTCTACAAAACAACAGATCAGTATTCTTCAAAAGTATTGAGACTGGAGCATGAAAGACAGGGAAAGAGTGAGGAACAGCTGCAGACTAGCAGAGAATAAGAAAACTAAATGGAAAGTAGGATCTTGGATTTGATTCTGAAATAGAAAAATGACAGTAATGGGAAAACTGTTGAAATCCAAGTAAATTCTGTAATAATATCTTACTGATACTAATTTCTTACTTTTGACAAGTATTTTAAGGTTATGTAGGATGTTCCCTTAAGGGAAACTGGGTGAAGGGTTTAATAGAACACTAAACTTTTTTGTAAGTCTAAACTTATTTCAAAAGAGTTTAAAGAAAGAAGAAGAACACCTTAAACAAATATTGATATGCATGCTGAAGTGTATCAATCACAACTTACTTTGTGATAATACAAATATAGTAGAATGCTGCAGAACCTAGATAGCTAAATACGTGAATATTCTCTTTCAATTTCTTTCAACTTTTCTGTATGTTTGAAATTTTTCATCATATGTTGGGAACAAAATAAGAGTCTAGATACTCTGATTTTTACCCAGACAAAAGTACCAACAACCACAAGGAAGAGGAAAAAACTCCTTAGATGTGAATAGATATCCATCAGACTGTAAAGTACAGGAGGGTTGGAGTTTTATCTCAATTTATCCTAGGAATTTCATGACTAGGACTAGTACTAGAGCTGAGGCAGAATATGATTAAATTCAACCTTTAGAGTAAAAAAAAAAAAAATTCTGTGAAGCTTTTTTAACAGCTCCTTTTCTTTTCTTTTTTTTTTTTTTTAACTTAAAAGAAATGATAACTTGTAACAAAGGTTTGGCTTTCTGGCAAAACCTCTTAACATAGTATACATCTATGGTATGTACCCTTATCACAAACCGATTTTTTCAAAATACTCACTTTTTAAAAAGTTATTTTATTTTATTTTATTTTTGAGTTGGAGTCTCACTCTGTCGCCCAGACTGGAGTGCAGGGGCCGCTTCCAGCCACCACAGCCTCAACCTGCTGGGCTCCGGCGATCCTTCCGCCTCAATCTTCCAAGTAGCCGGAATTACAGGCATGCACTACCACGCCCGGCTGATTTTTTGATTTATAGTAGAGATAAGGTCTCACCAAGTTGCCCAGGCGGGTCTCGAACCCACAGGCTCAGGCAATCCACTCATCTCAGCCTCCCAAAGGCACGGGATTACAGGCTGAGCCACCGAGCCCAAGTAATTTTATTTTTATTTATTTATTTTTTGAGTTGGAGTCTCACTCTGTCGGCCAGACTGGAGTGCAATGGAACTATAGGAGTGTGCTACCACGCCCGGCTAATAATTTTTTGATTTATTGTAGAGATGAGGTCTCGCCAAGTTGCCCAGGCGGGTCTCGAACCCGCGGGCTCAGGCAATCCACTCACCTCAGCCTCTCAAAGGTGCAGGATTACAGGTTGAGCCACCGAGCCTGGCTTAAAAAGTAATTTTATATCTCTAGCCTTAAGCAATACAAGTTAGAAAGATAATAACACTGGATTTCCTTACAGAACATGACTACACTTGGACTAGCCATCTTCCTACGATCTCAGTATTATGAGCTTAAAGATATGGTGATAGTGCCACATTGATTTGAGGCAATCCCAGTTCCTCAACCTTTATACCAGCCAGCTGAGGCATTTGCTTAACATTCTGGATCTCATAAAGAAGGACAAACATATGGACTTTGCTGCAGTTTGGATGGACTTGAAGTCCATAATACTCAGTGATCTATCACAGAAACAAAGAACAGAGTACCATACGTTCTCACTCATAAGCAGACCCTAAACATTTATAACCAAGCCCGGCTACCACTGAAATTTTTAAAATGAAAATTACAGACTATGATTTTTACTTATGCCAAGGTAAAAAACACAATCAAGGAAGAAAAGTAGTTTAAAAGGGCGCAGAAGCCGGGCTCGGTGGCTCAGTCTGTAATCCCAGCACTTTGGGAGGCTGAGGTGAGTGGATTGCCTGAGACCGCGGGTTCGAGACCCACCTGGACAACTTGGCAAGACCTCATCTCTACAATAAATTAAAAATTAGCCGGGCGTGGTAGCAGGCGCCTGTAGTTCCAGCTACTTGGAAGGCTGAGGCGGAAGGATCGGCGGAGCCCAGCAGGCGAGGCTACGGTAGGAGCAGCCACTGCACTCCAGTCTGGGCAGCAGAGTGAGACTCCAACTCAAAAAAAAAAAAAAAAAAAAAGAGCGCAGAAATCCTACTCTCTCATCACAGTTTGAAAATTCAGAGTGTCTTTTTATGACCACAATTCATTTGGTCTTTCTTCGTTTAATAAATGGTTCCTCTCTAATGATTGTTTAAGATAAAAGATCACAGTATCAACAACTTCTCAGATAAAAATTTACCCAAATGTGTTCGCTCCTGTATTTGCAGTATCTCAGACAGGTCCCATTAAGGCATGACAACAGATTGAAGCAGAGAATGAGACCAGCATTAATGCAGACTCATGGCATGCATCTCATGCCCCATGGCACTATCATTCGCTACATCACTGGACAATGAAATAAGGAGAGCCAGGAACAGAATTTTTAGTCTACATTTTCAATAACCTTGGCCCACAGACCTTCTCTACCCATCTTCCACCCATAAAAGCCAAATTAACAGAAATAATTAGATGGTAATCTGTGCCTAATTTCCCAAATTCACCTATTCCTAAAAGTCACTTAGGGCACTTGGGGAGGGGAGAGGAAAGGGGGAAGTGAGAAGGTGAAAGGAAAAGGAAAGGAAAAGGGAAAGGAAGGGGAAAGGGGAAGGAAAGGAAAAGGGAAAGGAAAGGGAAAGGTGAAGGAAAGGGGAAGGGGAAGGGAGAAGGGGGAAGGAAAAGGGAAAGGGGAAGGGAAAGAGAAGGGAAGGGAAGGGGAAGGAAAGAAAAAGGGAAAGGGAAGGGAAAGAGAAAGAAAGGGAAAGAAAAAGGGAAGGGACGGGAAAGGAAGGATAAAAGAAAGGAAAGGAAAGGAGAAAGGAGAAGGAAAAGAACAGAAACGGAAAGAAAATTAGCCAGGCGTGGTGGTGCACCTCTGTAGTTCCAGCTACTTGGGAGGGTGAGGCACTGAGGCAGAAGGATCACCTGTGCCTGGGAGGTCAAAGCTATGATAAGCCGTGATCATGCCTGGGTGACAGAGCAAGACCACAACTTAAAAAAAAAAAAAGAAAAAAAAAGAAATGACTCATGTAAGTTTGAGAGACACTGTTGGTTTCTCAAAATTTGTGGTGGTCTCACCCCAATCTGAGTCAATCAAGATGAGTCTAGAAAGCAGGAGTGGTGAGTGGAAAATGCTCTGAGAGTGGGCTTCAGGCTGGGTTTGAGGTTCAGAAGGCCCTGAGCATTTCTCATTAGAGCACCCCCACCCTCCTCAGAGGTCAACTGGGACATGGGGACACGGTGTGCTCTGGAGCCCCAGGATCACCACACTGCCCTCAGATGGGGATCTTTCCTACTAGGTTTTCCCAGGCTTACAGCCATATCACTGCAAACAGGCCATATCACTTATAACATATAACTACAACCATATCACTATAACCAGAACAGCATTATACGTACTCTCAGAAGCTGCAGAGTGCCTGGTTCCTGGCTCTGATTACACTTGGCACAGACTGAAAGCCTGACTCTATCATCAGAACTAGGGCACATCTAACAGGCAGCAGAGTGAGGGTAGTCCTAAACCTTTGGTTTCCATCTCTGCCCTCAATGCACATAGCTTTTTAAAGATACCCAGGACACAACTTGTGTAGACAATATCTCACAGCTATCTGCTAGCAAAACCCTGCAGACAACTGGTTGCTTAAAATCTTTTACTTGGGGACCATTAACAGTCATCATTCTTAGCCACTTGTGCTACTAAGTAAAAGATCACATATATAGCAATAAAACTGAACAATAAACATTTACTATGGGCTAAAATTTGTGCTATGCATTTTACAAGCATTAACTTTATTCACTCATCTCACAATTTTTATCAAGTGCTCAATACTTCTACAGATGATAAGAATGCTTCAGTGAACAAAATAGAAAGAAATCCTACCCCGTGAGCTTTACAATTTAGAAAAATTAGAGAAAGACAATAAAAATCATTTTAAAAGGGGACAAGTGACAAGGGGAGCAAACAGGGAAAGGGGTGTTACGGGGAGAGAGAATGGTTTGCATTTTTAAATATGGTGTTCAGGGCCTCACTGAGGAGGTACTATTTGAGCAAAGCTTTGAAGAAGAGTAGAAGACAGCTGCCTGGACACCCAGGCAGACTGTTTCAGCAGAGGAAGAGCCAGCGCAAGGTTTTTAAGTCAGGAGTGTGCCTGAGTGCCTGGGGACTGTAAGGAAGCCCATGTGGCAAGGCAGAGTGAGCAAGAGAAAAAGTGGTGATGCCAGAGAGGCAACTGAGAGGCCAGAGAGGCCAACGAGAGAACTCTAGCTCTTTCTCTGAAGGAAACAGGGAACCATGGAGGGTTCTGAGTAGAGTAGCATGTTTCAATTTATATTTTTCAAGCTATAGGGTTAAGAAAAACCTGTGAGGGGGACTAGGAATCTTTTGCCAGAATCCAGCTGAGAGATAATGGTGGCTTAGACCAGGTAGGCAACAGCAGAGGGAAGAGCAATGCTCTGATTCTGGACATATTTTGAAAGTATAGCAATGGGGTTTCCTAAACAACTGAAGAAGTCTAAGAAGAAGGGACTTAAGGGTGACTCCAAGGTTACTGGGGGGGTGAAAATGCTATTACCTAAGATGGGGAAGGCAGATTAACTTGAGAAGGGTCAGGCATATATAAAAAGTTTGGAAAATGTGGGAATCTTGTCCTGGACATATTCAGTCTGAGAATATCCAATATCAAAATAGAGATGTCAAATAAGCAATGGGATATAGGAGCCTAGAGTCCAGAGAAGAGGAACAGGCTGGAAATGTAAATCTGACAGTCCTCAGCACAAAAATAGTACTTAAAACCATGAGAAAGGGTACAATAACAAACAGTGTGAGTATAGACAAAGAACAAAGACCCAGGCTACATCTCCATTTATAGGTCAGGAAGAAGCAAAAAGTCAGTATAGGAAACAGAGGAGAAGCAGCCTAGAAGGAGAAGACAACACAAGAGGGAGTGCTCATCAGGGCTAAATGCTATTGACAGGTTGCATCAGATTAGGTCTGAGAGCTGGCTGGGTTGGTGACATGACAGTCACTGACAATCTCAGCAACTGCAGCTTTGGTGAATGTGACTGTAGAAATTAAAAGCTTGGGAGAGAAGAACTTCTGAACACTAGTGATGAGCTAGATATTCACGATCAATTTGCAGATGAAGAAAGCATCAAACAGTTCAATAGCCAGGGCAGGGTGAAGCTGATGATCTCTGTGTCATACATACAAGTAAATTCTTTGTGGATTCATCTGGAATGTGGGATATAAAGAGAAAGAGAGAGAGTACTCATTTCAAGAAGGCTTTAAACCTTCCTCTATTTGTTCCCTTAGCAAGAGGACTTTCTGAGGGGAGAAAAGAATTCACATTATGACCAATAGGTGAACCAGAAGACAAGAAACAAGGTAGAAGGCAAGTCTTTGAGCAAGGTAGGTAGCAGCAGCACCATCTTGTGCTCCACTGTTGCTAAATGGATACACAACCAGCTTATCAGAACACTCAAGACTGACAGATAGGTATAGGGCCAGTTAATCACCAAAGTTAACTCTTCAGATACTGCTGCTACTCTTCAGACACTGCTGCTACGTGGAGCCCATGAAGCCAGTCCTCTGAGTTCTTTAAATGAATACTTCTCAGAGGTCTACTTATTTCTTACCCATTCCTGTTGAAACCTTGTAGTCCTACCCACAGTCTAACCTCCACAACTGAGGGAAATCCTGGTGCACAAAGACAACTAGCCTGGATGAGCTAAGAGAAGCCACTAAGACCTGAGGACACAATTGGGAGCATCGCCAAACTACTCTAAATGGAGAGATCCCTTTCACAGCACCAAGCCTACCTTTCCAGTGCACTTCAGCACCACACACAAAGTGGCATGAAGTAGGAAAGAGAAGCAGCTCCAACCTTGAAAGGCAAGAGAGTTGGGTTCCATTGCTGGCTCTACCATGAGGAGCTGAAAACAGCAAGTCCCTCCCAAGGGTTCCAAAGAGTTGCTGATCCTCATCTTCTGGAGTTTCAGCTCCCCCTTATGATAACAGCACAGAGCTCCAAGGAATGGGCTCTGCAGTCAGGTTGCCTGGGGCTACTGTTCATTTACTACGTTAACCTGAGTTACTTAACTTCTTGAAGTCTCATTTTTGGTATCTGTAAAATGGGATGATAGCAATACATGTGCTATGAGGAACTGTGAAAACAGTGCCTAGCATGGTGTACAGTCTCTATTATCTATTAAAATGAGACTGGTCATGAAAGATGCATTCAGATTAATAGCATTAGTAAACTTCTGATAAAGAGTTATACTAGATAGGTTGAAATAATGTCAAGAGCAAAGAAAATAACAAGTTAGTTTGTCAAAAAAAAACAAAAACAATCCAAAAATTGACAAAAATGGTAAAATGCTGTGACATGTTAGATGTACCTTGAACAGGGATTTCCCCATAATTTGGCCTCTTATCTGACAGGGCTGTCAGGGGTTTGGATGACGAGATTGGTCCACTTATGGAATGTCTCTGAAATCATAAGATAAACAATATCAAAATTAAGTTAAATCAAGTGCTGGGATTTACAAAAAAAGTAAATGCTATAGAGTAAATATTTAGTTATAAATTTATATTAATTCCTTCCACACTGCTATAGTAAGATTGTTAACACACATGTGTTATAGGCATATGTGATCAATATACTTCAAAAAAATTAAACTTATTATGAGATAATTGTAGATTCACATGCAGCTGTAAGAAGTAATATAGAGAGATTCTATATACTCTCTACTCAGTTTCTCCCAATGGTAACACCTTATAAATCTACAGCAGAATATCACAACCAGGACCTTCACATATAGTCAAAATATAAAACATTTCTTTCACTACAAAGACCATACCTACCTTCCTCCTCCCCAATCCCTGGCAACCACTGGTTTCATTATTTTGTTTAAAGAGAATCCTTAAGCTATCACATACCAATTAACTAAATCACAAAAGTATTAATAAAAACATGTCCCAAAAAGAAATACATATGTATTTCTATTGTACTTTTATTGGTCATTCAAGTCTTGGTTCTAATAGATATCAATTCTGTCACCTCTTGGCTAACTCCACTGCCACAACTGCTCCATATGGCAACAGCTTGTCACTGGCTTTGTCAGCTCCAGACTTCTCCATACATACCAGCCCGAAATATCCACCACAAATTCTTATACCTCTCACAGTTCTTGTGCTTCGTCTCCTGCCACTTCCATGCAATGCTTAAACACCACCAAGCCATTTACTATCACACAGACCATGTTGCTTACTGCACATTTTCTTGTGCTTCATCCCCACAAGATCAATAACTACTTATTTCATATTTTCAGCAACGTCAGATCCAGCTTCTCTCTATCCTTACCATGCTTGCTTGATATTGTCAGTCTTTAAAATTGTGGCCATTCTGAAGACTATGGAGTGGGATACCATTATGAATTTAATTCCTATTTCCCTAATGACTGGTGATGTTGAACATCAATGTGCTTAAGCTATATTTATATCTTCTCTGGAGAAAGATCTTTTCAAGTCTTTCGTCCATTTTTTACTGTGTTGTTTGTTATCTTATTAAATGCAAGTCTTCTGACATATAAATGTATCATGGATACATTCTCCCTCAACTGTAGCTTGTCTCTGCATTTTCTTAATGTCCGTCAAAGAAGTTTTAAATTCGGATGCTCAGTTTATCAATTTATTTTTATAGCTCATCCGTTTTTTTACATTCTAAATAAGATATTTTTGCATTCTTGAAGGTCATGAAAATTTTCTCCCACGTTTTCACCTAAAAGTTTTGTATTTTAAGCTTTTACATTCAGGTTTATAGTCAATTTCAATTTTTATGTATGCCATGAGGTATAGGTTGAGGTTATTTTTTTTCATATGGTTATCTGTTCGAGAATTCTTTCTCGAGATGACTATCCTGCCCTCATTGAATTACCTAGGCACCTCTGTTGAAGATCAACTGACCTACTACTGAACCCTCTCATCTATTCCATTGATCTACTGTCTGCACTGAAATCTATGTCAGTATCATACTGTCTTGATCACATTGTTGTAATCAAATGTTGAAATCAGGACATATAAGTCTTCCAAATTTGTATTTTTCTTCCCCTAGATTCAGGGTCCTTTGAGTTTCCATATGTATTTAAATTATCTCATCAATTTCTATCCAAAAAGTTCTGAACTCTTGAGATTATATTGGATCTATAAAGCAATTTGAAGGAGAACTGCAAGATATTAACAATATTGAATCTCCCAACCCATAAATATGAAATTTCTATCCATTTATTACTTCTTTAATATCTCTCAGTAATATTGTATGGTTTTACTATTATTATTTTTTTATTTTAAAGATGTAGGGTACAATTCAGGGTTAGGTAGACATATGTTCATTATGCAGGTATCCTTGGTAATGAGGTATACCCTCCCTTCCCCTGGCAGTTTCCCAGTACTGTCAATCCTTTTCTTACAGTATTATGATAATTGTTCAAGTTCCACTTATGAGTGAGAACATGTGGTACTCAGTTCTTTGTTTTCGTGACAGATCACTCAGTATTATCGACTCTAAGTCCATCCACCTTGCTACAAAGTTCATAATTTTGTCCTTTATGGCTGTGTAACATTCCATTGTGTATATGTACCTCATTTTCTTACTATAGCCCTCTTTCAGTGGGCAGCATGGTTGACTCTATGTTTTTGCTATTGTGAATAATGCTGAAGTAAGCATGCACGTGTAGGTATCTTTTTCACACAGTGATTTGAATTCCTCCAGGGGATTGTGGGGTAGTATGAAAGGCTGATTTTTAGATCTTTCAGGAATCGTCAAACTGTTTACCACAGAGGATGTACTAGCTGACACTCCCACCAATAGTGTAAAAGTGTTCCCTTTTCGCCACATCCTGTACAGCATCTGTTGTTTTTTGAGTTACTGATGATGGCCATCCTGACTGGAGTTAGGTGTATCTCAGGGTGGTTTTAATTTGCATTTCTTTGATGACTAGTGAGGCTGAGCATTTTTTCACGTATCTGTTGGCTGCTCGTATGTCTTCTTTGGAGAAGTGTCTATTTATATCGTTTATCCACTTTGTAATGGGGCTATTTGTGTTTTTCTTTTCGACATATTTGTTGCTTGTAGATCCTAGATGTTAAGCTTTTGTCAGATATACATATGGTTTTCAATGTACAAGTTTCACACACATTTCATTAAACTTATTGCTAAGAATTTCAATTGCCAATTGTTCATGCTAGTATATTTTTAAAAATGAGCTGGACAGTGGCTCATATCTGTAATCCCAGAATTTTGGGAGGCTAAGGCAGCAGGACTGCTTGAGGCCAGGAGTTGGAGACTAGTCTATATAACAGAGCAAAATCTCACCTCTATTAAAAAAACAAAAAAATTAGCTGGGCATGTTAGCATGCACCTGAGGTCCCAGCTACCAGGGAGGTGAAGGTAGAAGGATTGCCTGAGCCCAAGAGATCAAGGCTGCCATGAGCTGTGATTGTGCCACTGCACTCACAGGGAGAGACTCCAACTCAAAAAAAAAAAAAAAAGTTGGTTTTTGTTGTTTTTTTTTTAGTGACCTTGTATGCTGTAGCACTGCTCAACTCAAGAAGATTTTTTTGTGGATTCCTTTCCTTTGAATTTTCTATGTAAATGATTTTGTCATCTGCAAATAATGACAATTTTACTTCTCTATTTTTTTGGGTTTTTTGGCCTTACGGCACAGGGCAAGAGTGCCAATAAAATGGTGAACAAAAGCTGTAAGAGCGGGTATCCTTGCCTTGTTTCTGATCCGAGGGAAAACATTCAGCCACTCCATTAAGTATGATGGTAGCTGTAGACTTTCCACAGATCCCCTTCATCAGGTTGGGGAAATTCCTTTCTATTTCTCCTTTGCTGAAGTTTTTACTATAAATGAGTGTGAAATTTTGTCAAATGTTTTTTCCACAGATATTGAGATTAATATTCTATCCCTTCTTTATTCTGTTGAGGTAGATTTTAACCTAGCATCCCTGGAATATATCAAACTTGGTAATGATTACTTTTATATATTGCTAGATTGAACTTGCTAAAACATTCTATGTTTGAATCTATAACCATAAAGAATACTGGTAGTGGTTTTCTTTTTTTGTAATGTCTTTGTCTGCTTTTGCTATCAGGTAATGCCGGCCTCATAAAATGATTTAGAAAATCTCCTCCTGTTTTTTGAAAGACTGTGTAGGATTGTGATTATTTCTTAAGCAAATGTTTGATTAAATTCACCAGTAAAACCACCTAGACCCAGTGGAAATGCTTTTTATTTTAGCTTTTACTTGGAAATAATTACGTATTCTCAGGAAGTTGCAAAGAAAGTACCAAGAAGTTTCACAGACCCTTCATCCTTCATCCATTTTCCCCCAATGGGATGCAGATAATTAATTTCCTCAGTTTTTATTTTTTCTAACAAATTTTAATTTTACCCTCCCCCCCTTTTTTGGGAAGATATAGAATTCTAAGTTGATGGCCAGTTTTCTTCCAGCATTAAAAATGCCATTCCATTGTCTATGTACTTGCATTATTTTTAACTAGAAGTCTGTGATCATTCTTACATGGCTGTCCATAAGAGTTTCTTATTATCACTAGTTTTCAGCAGTACCTTATTTTTTTGAACAAAACTTTCCCACCACCAATTTTTTCCTTAGATTCAAATTTTAGATATGTAAGACCCCTTGGCTTTATCCCACAAGTCAGAGGATCAGTTCATTTTTTCCCCCAGTCTTTTTTTTTTTTTTAAATCTCTGTGGCTTAGTATGGTAAATTCGACTGCTATGTCCCATGTACTATCTTTTCCTCTGTTCTTTTTCAAATCTACTTCTCCCTTCATCTATGCATGTTTCCCTTTACAGACTTAAGCACAGAGAGGATATTAACATCTTTGTTTGCTTCACCCGTCATTCCTATCCTTTCTAGGTCTGTCATCTATTCACTGATTTTTCTCCTGGTTATTAAATTACATTTTTCTGCTTATTCATTGTCTAGTAATTTTTTGTTACAATACTGAGTCTTGTATTTTGTTGTATTTCTTTAAAAATTATTACTTTGAGCCAGGCATGGTGGCTCATGCCTATAATCCCTCCTGTACTTTTGGAGGCAGAGGCGAAAGGATTGCCTGAGCCCAGGGGTTTGAACCGCAATCAAGCTGGGCAATTTGGCAAGACCTTGTCTCTAACATAAATCCAAAAATTAGCCAGGATTGTGGCACATGTCTGTAGTTTCAGCTACGTGGAAGGTGAAAGGATTGCGAGCCCAGCAAGTCAAGGTTGCAGTGGTCATGAGCATGCCACTACACTCCAGCCTGGGTGACACAGTGAGACCCAGACTCAAAAAAAAAAAATTACTTTGTTCTGACAGGTAAGTGAGCTACTGTATTAGTTAACTATGCTGCATGACAAATTACTCCAAAACTTTAGTGGCTTAAAACAATATGCATTTATGATCTTATAGTTTCTATGGATCAGAAAGCTTAGCTGGGTGCCTCTGGCTCAAGATCTCTTATGAGAAGGCAATCAAGTTGTCAGCAGGGCTGTAGTTATCCAAGGATAGATTGGAGAAAGATATACTTCCACACTCAACTACATGGCTGTTGGGAGCCAACATCTATAGCTACATGGCTGAGGCCTATAAAGGCCCATCTGGAAGATCGCCAGTTATACCTAT
Organism: Carlito syrichta; assembly: GCF_000164805.1. Classification (NCBI taxonomy): domain Eukaryota; kingdom Metazoa; phylum Chordata; class Mammalia; order Primates; family Tarsiidae; genus Carlito; species Carlito syrichta. Next base: position 87,822 of record NW_007255906.1, on the reverse strand, counting down.
AATATTGGCGTGTGATTAGTGACCAGTGTGCATACATGGCAGTAAAACTTATAAGTAAATCTCTATACACCT
>NW_007255906.1:81740-87730 GCF_000164805.1 Carlito syrichta | reverse complement strand
CACCTTGTCCCTTCTAAGTTTTACTTCTTTCTAGATATTTTTTAACTTCTATTTCCTGGTAGACTGGTTAGTTAGCTCTTGTTCCCAAAGGCAGTTTCTCCTAGGATTAAGATTAGAAACTAAATTACCATAATAGTTTTATTGCCCTGCCTCTAGCCAGGCAGGACGTTTTTCTAGTTTTGTTACATGCCGAAATTCCGTTTGCTTCAGCCCATGGCCGCCATCTTGGCAGCCATGCATTTCCTTGTTCAAGAGTGTGACAGCTACTATTTGATTTTTAGAGTAGACTTGTTAGGATAAAATATATACACTCATAGTTGCGTAAATTTATGCTTGCTGTTTTGTTTCCTTTTGCTACATTACTCAAATATAATAGTTACTATACGATTTATAAAAGAATTAATGATGAGGTATTAGCTTAATAGGATATAGTATAGTATTAAAGGTCAATCATTAGATTATATAAAAATTAAAGTTTAGACATATGAAACTCATATGAATTATAGTAAAGTTTGGTAGTTTAATAATAAGTTTTAACTGAGTTATAAGGCATTACGTTAAATCGTAATAGGATAATAGTATAACTAACAGCTAAGTCATTTAAGTAAACTTATAGATTATAGTATAGTGTTAAGTTGATAATATTAATCGTTAAAAATATTAGAAGTCAGTAAACCTAGAGTTAACTTAGAAAAGTTTTTTGTATTAATCAGGGTATAGAACAAAGAGTATAATATGAATGATTCATTGAACATTATGGAAAACACTTTGAACGATCTGTATTGAAATTGTGCACCTATGACCTTAATGTGAGTTTTGTAAAGCACGACAGGCATCATGGAGTTTGAATTGTTTGCTTGGAAACTGCAGATCTCGTGGTGGTCTTGTGATGCATAGTTTGTAAAGCACGGAACTTGTACGCCCCCAGTAAGTGATTATCACACTGCTAGAGGGTATAGAAAATGGTATATAAGTTGGAAGGAGTCCGAATAAAATTTGGTTTCAGTCCTGATCAGACTGTTCCCAGAAGAACTGCCTCCGAGTGGTCTCTTCTCGCCATCCAGATTCTCTGGTGCGGGTCCTAACCCACCCTTGGTCAGTGCTGGTCACCGACACATGGCTGCTAGCAAATCTCAGAAGATCTGCTTCCAAGCTTACTTATGTGGACAGACATAGAACAGCATTTACTCTAGGGGCATTTAGTTCCACTTTAAGGTATGGCCCTTTAGGGGTCTCTACTGAATGCCCTATCTAAAAAAGTTTCTCCACAATGGCTGGTAGAAACTCAAATGACTCCCTACCCTGCAAGAACTATGAGAAGTGTTTGCTTGACAGCTCCCTGTTCTTGGAAACTGTTCCTAGGAAGTTATTCTTGCCCAGCCTTGTGGGGTTTCACACTATGCATGCACAGATTGGCATTCAGGCAAAGACTCAAAGAGATGCCTATGTAGATTTCTGGACACTTTTCTCATGTAGCTTCCTCGTCCCAGTATTCTACCCTATGAAATCCAGCAGTCTCATTCTCCCTGAACATTGATTTTCTGTCTCCTCAGATTTAATAGGTTTTCCCTTCCCTGCTCCATGTTGGTTCACCCTCCTAGTACCACATCTGGAAATTGCCTCCATGAAAAGACTGTGTAAGATTTAATTCATTAAGCCAGTAGGACTTAACTCATTTCTTAACTTCTATTCAGGGATCACAGTCTTGTACTACCTATTGTACAATGTCTGAAAATAACTATGTCCTATATTTTGTCCAGCTTTCTGGTTGTCTGTGATCAGACTAACCCAGCCTGTTACTCCCTCATGGCCAGAAGTAGAACTCCTGCCAAGGGAGCTCTGAAAAACTAACAATCCCAATCTTTGGCCCAGTCCCCAGAGATTCTGGTTCACTAGGATGAGGCCTGGGAATTTATATGTTTAAAAACCCTCCACAGCCAGGCTCAGTAGCTCAGCCTGTAATCCCAGCACTTTAGGAGGCCAAGGCGAGTGGATTGCCTGAGCCCACAGGTTCAAGACCAGCCTGGGCAACTTGGTGAGACCACATCTCTACAATAAATCAAAAATTAGCCAGGCATGGTAGCACACACCTGCAGTTCCAGCTACCTGGAAGGAAGGCTGAGGCAGAAGGATCACCAGAGCCCAGCAAGTTGATGTTGGGTTGATCATGAGTGTGCCACTGCACTCTAACCTGGGCAACAGAACGAGACTCCAACTCAAAAAAAAAAAAAAAAAAAAACCAAAAAAACTCTCCACATGATTTTTATATACAACTAGGTTTGAGAAGCACTGTACTAACTAACCATGTACTAAAAATCTACTGAATGTAGCTTGTGATTATTACCTTTCTTGTTACAAAAATATGATTTTTAACCTATCATGACAAAGACTTATAAAGTGATGCTTTGTACATTAAACTTCACTTGACAACACTACTTAAAGTTCATCTTTTAAGTTTGAGTTTATTACATTTGGCACATTTATTCTGCTCTTAGCTCTGTTTTCAGGTCTTTAGGAAAAGTTTAACAGGGAGTACACAAAAAACATTAAATCTGAAGGTAGAATATGGAATTCTCCTTCCCATCTTTTAAAATTAGGGAATAACATGTTTGTATACACATACAAATGCAAAGCCACAAACTTGCAACATTACAAGTTCAGAGGGAGCACACTTTACCTTAAACTCTGTGAAGAAAAGTGTGGGGGGGGGAAATAACTTCACTCACTAAACACATAACCAGTAGTTAACACAGCACAAATGTCTCAACTCAAAAAGAAAATGCTCCTCAGCACTATTATTTCAGGGAAGAGATGCAGCCAAGGCTGTCCAATATAACAGGATACCAGATTTTAGGTCGTTTTTCCTTTGGCTATTCTCACCTGTATGGAAATACTCCACCCTCAACCACCCTTTCCAAAAGTAGCTGAATAAAATGCACAAATAAAAGGGGCCCTTAAGTACTACAGAGTAACAGCCATCTGCTCTGCTTCTGATCTGCATTTTCACAATGGCAAAGAAGAGCAACTTCTGAAATTTGTTTATAATGGATCAATAATACCCTGTGCTACACTGTTAGAAATGGTCCCCAACGAATCCCACTTCCCTGAATTAATGCTTTGTGCTAACCCCTCCCATTCTGAATCTGAACTGGTCCTGTGACTTGCTTAGACCAAAAGAGTGGTACAGAAGTGTCACTGTCCAAATTTCAAGCTTAGGTCTTAAAGAGGCTTTGCTAACTTCCATTTTCACTATTAAAGCTGGAAATCCCATGCTATGAAGGAGCCTGAGAAGACAAGTTATATCCTGCTGAGCCCAGGCTGCAGCCCACCCTGTCTGAGTGCAGCTGCAAGAGTGGGCCCAGGCAAAGCCAGCAAAGAACTGTCTAATTAATCCAGAAAAATGTGAAAAAATAATAAAATTGCTATTTTAAGCCACTAAGTTTTGAGGGATTTGCTATGCAGCAAAGGCTGAGACATGGCTAGCATATACTCTACTTAGGTGTCTTAGTGCAGTGGGTAACAGCACAGTCTCTGAAGCCAACTGTCAAGGTTTGAATCCCAACTCTACCATTTAATTCTATGAACCTCAGCAAGTACTTAACCTTTCTGGATCTTAGTTTCCACAAGGATAACAGGGATAAGGGATAGCACCTAATACCAAAAAAACATTATAAGGATTAAATGAGCTAACATTATAAAGTATTCAGAACAGTGTAGAGCACACAGCAAATGTTCAATTGTTGTTAGCTATCAATATTAGAGTTTTTCAGAACACCACGTTATAGTTAAATAATTTATCTCAATTAAGGATATTCACAGTATTTTAGAAAATGAATCGCACATATATTCCTCATGAAGTAGTCATTGATCCACCTGACACATGTGTAAATTAGTTTTGAAGAAGACTTAACTTTCAGATTCTGAGGACCCTGGAGCCTCCCACTGTCCCAGCACTCACCTGCATAGGGGACACCGCTGCTGCGGGAGGGGTTTTCATAGGACTTGGACTCAGGGGTGTTCGAGGAATTGCAGCTGCAGCAGGGTTTGGTACTATAATAACAACAAACAAACAAGCAAATAATAAAAGCATCACAGTACAGTGAAAGCTTTCATAACTGGTCTCCATTTAAGGATTCACCAGATAAACCAACACTTTTAAAACTCCCCGGACGCTGTCTTGGCTGATGCCTACCTCCACTGAACACTCACAGTCACGCCCCAGCATACAGGTTCTTCTCCTCCCACCAGGTGAATTATTTGCTTCCCTAGAATAGTCATATTTATTTCCAACTCTGGTTATGTCAGTCATTTCATTTTCATTATTTAATTACAGTATATGATTAAAGTGCTCCATAAGCCAATGAAATCCAAGTTCAAAAAAACCCCCAACAGGAATATTTCAAAAACTGTATCAGATAAAAAGCCTGACATGTAGTGGATGTTCAAGGACTGTGTATTAAACAAAAGAATGAAATCTGCTCATTTTTTATCACTTCCTCTTGTAGAATCATCACCTTACATCACATGTATTTTCTCATTTGTATTTAATGCAGGGATATATAATTATTTGTGTGCACACAGTTTCCTTCTCTAGAATGAACTCCTGGAAAGCAGTTTATATTTTTCAATTTCATAATTTCTAGATAATTGAACATAGCACAGATTCTGGTAAAGTCTGCATAAAAATGAATACACATTTAAAGCTGAATTAGATTAAAAATAGGATCCAGGCCGGGCTCAGTGGCTCAGCCTATAATCCCAGCACTTTGGGAGGCCAAGGCAAGTGGATTGCCTGAGCCTGCAGGTTTGAGACCAGTCCCAGCAACTTGGCAAGACCTGTCTCTACAATAAAAAAATAAAAAATTAGCCAGGTGTGGTAGCACACACCTGCAGTTCTGGTTACTCTGGCTGAGACGGAGGGATCATCAGAGCCCAGCAGGTCAACACTGGGGTAGCCGTGAGCATGCCACTGCACTCTAGCCTGGGTGACGGAGTGAGACTCCGACTCAAAAAAGAAAAAAAAAAGGGATCCATAGACAAGGTGCAGTGGCTCAAGCCTGTAATCCCAGCACTTTGGGAGGCCAAGGCCAGAGGACTGCCTGAGCTCAGGGGTTCAGGACCAGCCTGAGAAAGATGGCGAGACCGCGTCTCTGCAATAAATCAAAAAAATTAGCTGGGCATGGTGGCACATGCCTGTGGTTCCAGTTACTTGGAAGGCTGAGGAGGAAGGATCACCTGGGCCCAGCAGGTTGAGATTGCATTGGCCATAAGCGTGCCACTGCACTCCAGTCTGGGTGACAGAGTGAGACTCCTACTCAAAAAAAAAAAAAAAAAAGGGGGATCCACTAATGAACTCAGGCACATAACATGGTGGCAAGATGATGCAGATCACTGTGGGCCTTTTAATGTAGATAAGCACTTATATTTAGAACTGATATTCTTAGATGTATGCTTTTTTACTGAAATAAAATTCACATAACATAAACTTAACCACTTTTAAATGTATAATTCAGCAGTCTCTGTTGCCCATGCAAGCTCTGTCATGTCTCCATTACTTTTCTCTTTTTTTTCTAATAAACTTTGATTAACAATAAAATAAAAATAAACAAAATGTATAATTCAGTGGCATTTAGTACACTCACAATACTGTGCCTGGTCCTTAACCATTTTCATTACCCCAAAAGGAAATCCAGTACCTACTGTATAGTCACTCCCATCTAACACTCCCCACCTGCTCTTTACAATCACCAATCTGCTTTCTATCTCTATGGATTGACATATTCTGCATGTTTAATATAAATAAAATGTTACAATATGTGGCCTGCTAAACCTAGCTTATTTCAATTAACATAATGTTATAAAGGTTCATCTATGTCAAAGCATGTATTGGTACCTCATTCCTTTTTATAGCGGAATTATATTGCAATGTATGGATATACCACATTTGTTTATTTATTCATCCACTGCATGGATATCTGAGTCATTTCCAT